>NC_083577.1:52139782-52334782 GCF_027579695.1 Neoarius graeffei | reverse complement strand
ATGTGACCTCCTTGTGCAGCAATAACTGCAACTAAACGTTTCCGGTAACTGTTGATCAGTCCTGCAAACCGGCTTGGAGGAATTTTAGCCCATTCCTCCATACAGAACAGCTTCAACTCTGGGATGTTGGTGGGTTTCCTCACATGAACTGCTTGCTTCAGGTCCTTCCACAACATTTCCATTGGATTAAGGTCAGGACTTTGACTTGGCCATTTCAAAACATTAACTTTATTCTTCTTTAACCATTCTTTGGCAGAACGACTTGTGTGCTTAGGGTCGTTGTCTTGCTGCATTACCCACCTTCTCTTGAGATTCAGTTCATGGACAGATGTCCTGACATTTTCCTTTAGAATTCGCTGGTATAATTCAGGCTACATCCACACGACAACGGCAACGAGATGTTATTTAAAAATATATCGCGTCCAAATGGGCAACAATCAGTAAAATATCAGGTCCATATGGCAACGCAATGCTTGCTGAAAACGATGCAATACACATGCCACACCTCTAGGGGCGCTGTAAGACGGTCCCTTCGGAGACACCAGAACAATAGAAGAAGTAAGGACGCATGCGCATAATGCGCGAGACTTCATATTAGCCACAAAGTCAGGAAAATCTGTTTGTAAAGTTACATTATAATGACCAAATACAATGAAAAGTATTTTTCCAGTCTCACCTGTGAAAGGTAATCCCATGTGATCTCGTTTGGACAGCAAACCTGTTGGTACAGTTAAATGCAGCTAATCTTTATTCTCCGCTTTGACCTCTCCAATATGGCGGCGAGGATGACATATGATTCTACGCGGAAGGCGGCGTCTTTAATGGTCCGGAATAAATTGAATACTACACGTTGATGGATTAATTTGTTTCTCACCTGTGAAAGGTAATCCCATGTGATCTCGTTTGGACGGTAAACCTGTTGGTACAGTTAAAGGCAGCACATGAATCTTTATTCTCCGCTTTGACCTCTCCAATATGGCGGCGAGGATGACGTATGATTCTACGCGGAAGGCGGCGTCTTTAATGGTCCGGAATAAATTGGATTAATTTGCTCCTCTACGCCCTTTTTGAGGAATGTATTGTCGGACTTAAATCAACATCTGAAGAGGTGAGATCGCTCCTTTTTTTCCCTATTTTTGCTGGCGGGATTGCACCATTACACAATAAATATTCACAGTGAAAATATTTTGTAAGCGCGTTTCATGAACCAAGTTATAGGATTTGTTGACAACTCGCATCGCAATGAGAAGATCATTGGCACTACTGGTGTTAAGAATCAGACCATTTCATAAATGAATATTTTGCTGTAGAGCTGCAGTGTTTGTACAATTGCATGTTTTTGCTTCACTATTACTGTCACTATTCTGCTTCTTGCATTACTACTGTGAACTAACACTGAACATAATAATAATAATAATATCCAAGCTCGTGTTTCACTCTCACTAGTGCTCTGTAAGGCTTTTTCCTGGTGATATCCTGGTGATATTCGTTACACTTCTACCCGGCGTGAAGCACTCACAGTCATGTGGTTGTGACGTCATCGTAAACAAATCCGTTCTACTCATCCAGACGACTTCACAACGGCAACGTTGCCAGATCTTTCCACTCTGGAATCCGTTCTCAAAAAGGTTGCGTTTTGGGCACCCAAAACGCCGGTGCCGTGTGGACGCCAGGCCTAAACGATAAGCAATTGTATCGGAGTCACCTGAATCCATTGCCGTGTGGACAGGGCCTCAGAATTCATTGTTCCATCAATGATGGCAAGCCGTCCTGGCCCAGATGCAGCAAAACAGGCCCAAACCATGATACTACCACCACCATGTTTCACAGATGGGATAAGGTTCTTATGCTGGAATGCAGTGTTTTCCTTTGTCCAAACATAATGCTTCTCATTGAAACCAAAAAGTTCTGTTCTGGTCTCATCTGTCCACAAAACATTTTTCCAATAGCCTTCTGGCTTGTCCACATGATCTTTAGCAAACTGCAGATGAGCAGCAATGTTCTTTTTGGAGAGCAGTGGCTTTCTCCTTGCAACCCTGCCATGCACACCATTTGTTGTTCTATTACATGCCTTGCTCTTGGAGTGATCTTTGTTGGTCGATCATTCCTGGGGAGGGTAACAATGGTCTTGAATTTCCTCCATTTGTACACAATCTGTCTGACTGTGGATTGGTGGAGTCCAAACTCTTTAGAGATGGTTTTGTAACCTTTTCCAGCCTGATGAGCATCAACAACGCTTTTTCTGAGGTCCTCAGAAATCTCCTTTGTTCGTGCCATGATACACTTCCACAAACGTGTTGTAGATAGATAGATAGATAGATAGATAGATAGATAGATAGATAGATAGATAGATAGATAGATAATGCCCTTTATTGTCACTAGTCACATGTACCAGCGAAATTAGCCGTCAACCTGTCCGTACATATACAACATACAATTGACATAGGGTAGACAGGACAGGAAGACAGGGATAAAGATAAAAAGGAAACACAACATGAGGAGAGATAAGGAAAAAAAAGAACACCCCCCCCACTATGCTCCTGTCAGGAGTACAGTGTGGGAACATTTAAAAAACCTTTGCATAAGCACAACTACAACACAGGTACACTTTAAACACGGGACTTGAGGAGGGGAATCAGGGGTAAGGGGGGGTAGGGGGGAGGAGGTAATCCAGCGCAAGCAAGCAGTCATCTGCTCCTGCAGCCATGAAGGCGCTGGTCACGCACCTGCTTGTCACACTGGGGGTAAAAATGGCGACCGCGGAGAGTTAGAGAGGAATGCGAGGAGAGTGTCTCCCGGCATTGACCTTCAGGGGGAAATCAGTGTTTGATTGTGAAGATCAGACTTTGATAGATTCCTGTTCTTTAAATAAAACAGGGTGCCCACTCACACCTGATTGTCATCCCATTGATTAAAAACACCTGACTCTAATTTCACCTTCAAATTAACTGCTAACCCGAGAGGTTCACATACTTTTGCCACTCACAGATATGTAATATTGGATCATTTTCCTCAATAAATAAATGACCAAGTATAATATTTTTGTCTCATTTGTTTAACTGGGTTCTCTTTATCTACTTTTAGGACTTGTGTGAAAATCTGATGATGTTTTCAGTGATATTTATGCAGAAATATCGAAAATTCTAAAGGGTTCACAAACTTTCAAGCACCACTGTATATATACAGTGCCTTGCAAAATTATTCATACTCCTTAAACTTTTTCACATTTTTCCGCCTTACAACCACAAACTTAAAAGTTTTTTATTGAGATTTTATGTGATAGACCAACGCAGAGTAGCACATAATTGTGAAGTGAAATGAAAATGATAAATGGTCTTCAAAATTTTAAACAAATAAAAATCTGAAAAATGTGGTGTGCATTAGTATTCAGCCCCCTGTACTCCGATACCTCTAAATACAATCCAGTGCGATCAATTGCCTTCAGAAGTCATCTAATTAGTTAATAGAGTCCTACTGTGTGTAATTTACTCTCAGCATAAATACACTTGTTCTGTGAAGGCCTCAGTGGTTTGTTAGAGAACACTGAAGAACAAACAGCATCATGAAGACCAAAGAACTCACCAGACAGGTCAGGGATAAAGTTCTGGAGAAGTTTAAAGCAGGGTTAGGTTATAAAAAACTTATCCCAAGCTCTGAACATCTCAAGAAGCACTGTTCAATCCATAATTCAAAAATGGAAAAAGTATGGCACAACTGCAAACCTACCAAGACATGGCCGTCCACCTAAACTGACAGAGCAAGCAAGGAGAGCACTGGTCAGAGAAGCAGCCAAGAGGCCCATGACCACTCTGGAGGAGCTGCAGAAATCCACAGCTCAGGTGAGAGAATCTGTGCACAGGGCAACTATAAGTCGTACACTCCACAAATCTGGCCTTTTTGGAAGAGTGGCAAGAAGAAAGCCATTGTTGAAAGACAGGCATAAGAAAAGTAGAGGACACAGCAAACATGTGGAAGAAGGTGCTTTGGTCAAATGAGACCAAAGTTGAACTTTTTGGCCTAAATGCAAAGCGCTATGTGTGGCAGAAAACTAACACTGCTCATCACCCTGCACACACAATCCCCACTGTGAAACATGGTGGTGGCAGCATCATGCTATGGGGATGCTTTTCTTCAGCAGGGACAGGGAAGCTGGTCAGAGTTGATGGGAAGATGGATGGAGCTAAATACAGGGCAATCCTAGAAGAAAACCTGTTGGAGGCTGCAAAAGACTTGAGACTGGGAAGGAGATTCACCTTCCAGCAAGACAATGACCCTAAACATACAGCCAGAGCTACAATGGAATGGTTTAGATCAAAGAATATTCATGTGTTAGAATGGCCCAGTCAAAGTCCAGACTCCCATTGAGCATCTGTGGCAAGACTTGAAAATTGCTGTTCACAGATGCTCTCCATCCAATCTGGCTGAGCTTGAGCTATTTTGCAAAGAAGAATGGGCAAAAAGTTCAGTGTCTAGATGTGCAAAGCTGGTAGAGACATACCACAAAAGACTTGCACCTGTAATTGCAGCAAAAGGTGGCTCTACAAAATATTGACGCAGGAGGGCTGAATACTAATGCACATCACATTTTTCAGATTTTTATTTGTTTAAAATTTTGAAGACCATTTATCAATTTCATTTCAGTTCACAATTATGTGCTACTCTGTGTTGGTCTATCACATAAAATCTCAATAAAAAAACTTTTAAGTTCGTGGTTGTAAGGTGGAAAAATGTGAAAAAGTTCAAGGGGTATGAATACTTTTGCAAGGCACTGTATACAGCAGAATGTATGTGTGGCAGTGGGGGCATAGTCAAGCATTGGTCTGTGAATGGAGGGCAGAGTCAAGGAAGGTAAGTGGCAGAATCACTGCACCTGACGTGAATTAACCTGTGTTTGTGTGTCTCCCCAGTGACTGCGCCCTATAAAAGGAGAGAGAGCAGAGAAAGGGAGCTCTCCCCAACCTGGACACTTGTGTGCATGTGTGTGTGTGTGTGTATGGGCAAGCGAGCGAAGTAAGCCGCTGAAAAGTGCAAATAAAAGTTTTTTGTAAGAACTCAGTTCTGGCCTGCCATGCTTCTGTGCTCCACCCACCTTCAACTATTTCTACAGTGGTGCCGAAACCCGGGATGGAGTACAGAAGAGAACAGCTTCATGGAGTCCTCCACCTTCAAGGACCTGGTCCATGCCCTCGCCACAGCCCAACAGAGCCAGCACCAGGTGCTGGTCGCCCTCCGGAAGGAGCAGGAACAACGGTTTGAAGCCCTGATGCTGGCGTAGCAGAAAGATCACCAGGCATTCCGGCACCTACTCACATCAGCGGGGTCCACCATCACCACTGCCGTGGACCCTCCCCCCCTCACCCTAACGAAGATGGGTCCACAGGACGACCCCGAAGCCTTCCTCGCTCTTTTTGAGCAGGCAGCAGAGGCGTGGGGTTGGCCGGTGGAACAGCGCGTGGCGCACCTCCTCCCCCTGCTAACGGGCGAGGTGCAGCTGGCTGTGCTACAGCTCCCCGCCGACGGCCGCCTGGTCTACGCCGACCTCCGCAGGGCCGTCCTCCAATGTGTGGGGCGCACCCCGGAGCAGCAATGGCAGCACTTCCGTGCGCTGTGCCTGGAGGAGGTCGGCCGGCCATTCGTGTTTGGCCGGCAACTCTGGGACGCCACATTCTATTTTGAGGGGAGAAATTTAGAGTAAAGGCAGCAGTTAATCCTCGCCTTACCCACTCGATAATTTTGGGGACTGATTGGCCGGGATTTAGGGAATAAATGGCGCATTTATTGAAGAGTGGGGCCTGCCATAATTTAGCAGGGGGAGGTCCCGGTGTGACATTGGTGGGAGCAGCTGTCACAGAGCCATCTACTTCATCACCGCGTCAGAGTGAGGAGCAGCAGGCTCCTCCTCCCTCTCTCAGGGAATCCCTCGCAGATTTCCTGTCGGAGCAGTCGCGAGACGAAACTCTGCAGCATGTGTTTGACCAAGTGAGAGTAATTGATGGTCAAATGCTCCAGCTAAATGCCACCCCGTCCTTCCCCTATTTCTCCATTATTAAGGATAGGCTATACCGAGCGACGCAGGACACTCAGACTAAGGAACCGATAACACAGCTTTTAATCCCAAAAAGCCGCCGGGAATTTATATTCCAGGCGGCTCACTTTAATCTCATGGCCGGACACTTGGGGCAGGATAAGACACTAGCCCAAATAATGGCCTGGTTCTGTTGGCCAGGGATTCACGGCGATGTCCATAGGTGGTGTATGGCATGCCATGAATGCCAGTTAGTAAATCCCATGGCCATTCCAAAAGCACCTTTGCGCCCTCTGCCATTAATTGAGACCCCATTCGAAAGAATTGGGATGGATCTTGTTGGGCCATTAGATCGGTCAACATGAGGATATCACTTTATTTTAGTTCTGGTGGACTATGCAATACGATGTCCGGAAGCAGTGCCTCTTCGCAATATCTCAGCATGTAGTATTGCCGAAGCACTCTTCTGCGTCATCGTCCGAGTTGGAATCCCCAAAGAGATTCTGACTGATCAAGGCACTACGTTTATGTCACACACACTGCGCGAACTGTATGGGTTACTGGGAATTAAGCCTATCTGCACCAGCGTTTATGACCCACAAACGGATGGCTTAGTTGAACGGTTCAATCGCACCCTCAAGAACATAATTCAGACATTTGTAAGCGAGGACGCACACAACTGGGATAAATGGCTCAAGCCCCTGTTATTCGCAGTGCGAGAGGTCCCACAAGCCTCAACGGGGTTCTCCCCATTCAAATTATTATACGGACGTAAGCCGCGTGGCATTCTAGATGTGCTGCATGAAAATTGGGAGGAGGGACCTTCAACAAGTAAAAATTAAATTCAATATGTTATTGACCTGCGTGCCAAACTCCACACATTCACGCACCTAACCCAGGAGAATCTGTGGCAGGCCCAAGAACGTCAAGTCCATCTGTAAGATGGGGCACGCGCCTTAGGGAATTCACACCGGGAAATAAAGTACTCGTGTTGTTGCCCATGTCGAGCTCCAAATCGATCGCCAGGTGACAAGGACCCTTTGAGGTCACACGGCGAGTCAGGGACGTTGACTATGAGGTGAGGTGAACGGACAGGGGTGGGGCATTACAGATTTGCCACCTCAATCTGTTAAAACTTTGGAACGAGGAGGTCCCCATGGCGTTGGTGTCGGTGGTTCCAGAGAAGGCAGAGCTGGGGCCGGAGGTTCAAAAAGGAAAATTGACATTGCCCACTGCTCCAGTCCCCTGTGGAGACCACCTCTCCCCGACCCAACTCACAGAGGTCACCCAGTTGCAGACAGAATTTTCTGATGTGTTCTCACCCCTGCCCGGCCACACCCACCTTATAGAACACCACACCGTTTGGCTTAGACCAGTTCATCACACTTCCTTTTGGGCTGTTTGGGGTGCCCGCTATGTTCCAGCGGCTTATGGATAGGGTCCTCCACCCACATGCCACCTACGCGGCTGCATACTTGGATGGCGTCATTATTTATAGTAATGACTGGCCGTGGCACTTAGAACACCTAAGGGCCGTCCTTAGGTTGCTGAGGCGAGCGGGTCTCACAACCAACCCGAAGAAGTGTGCGATTGGGCGAGTGGAAGTACGGTATCTGGGCTTCCACTTGGGCAATGGGCAGGTGCATCCCCAAATCAATAAGACAGCAGCGATTGCAGCCTGCCCGAGGCCCAAGACCATAAAGGGGGTGAGACAGTTCCTGGGGCTGGCTGGCTACTATCGTAGGTTTATACCTAATTATTCAGATGTCACCAGCCCGCTGACTCATCTCACTAAAAAGGGGGCACCAGATCTGGTCCAGTGGACGGAACAATGCCAGCAGGCTTTTTCTGAGGTAAAGGCTGTACTGTGTGGGGGGCCACTGTTACACTCCCCTGACTTTTCTCTCCCCTTTCTTTTGCAGACAGACATGTCGGACAGAGGGCTGGGGGCTGTTCTGTCCCAGGAGGTGGAGGGAGAGGACCGTCCAGTGCTGTACATCAGCCAGAAGCTGTTGGTGCATGAGGGCAGGTACAGCACAATAGAAAAGGAATGCCTCGCCATCAAGTGGGCGGTCCTTGCCCTCCGCTACTACCTGCTGGGGCACCCTTTCACCCTCTGTTTGGACCACGCGCCCCTGCAGTGGCTCCCCTGCATGAAGGATGCTAACGCGCAGATCACCCGTTGGTATCTGACACTCCAGCCGTTTAAGTTCGAGGTGGTCCACAGGCCAGGGGCGCAGATGGTCGTGGCGGATTTCCTCTCCCGTCAAGGAGGGGGGGAGTCAGCTGCAGGCTGGATGGCTCCCCGGCCTGAGTCGGGCAGTGGGGGTATGTGGCAGCGGGGGCGTGGTCAAGCGTCGGTCTGTGAATGGAGGGCGGAGTCAGGGAAGGTAGGTGGCAGAATCACTGCACCTGACATAAATTAACCTGTGTTTGTGTGTCTCCCCAGTGACTGCGCCCTATAAAAGGAGAGAGAGAGAGAGAGAGAGAGAGAGCAGAGAAAGGGAGCTCTCCCCAACCTGGACACTTGTGTGCGTGTGTGTGTGGGGGGGCGAGCGAAGTAAGCCGCTGAAAAGCGCAAATAAGAGTTTTTTGTAAGAACTCAGTTCTGGCCTGCCGTGCTTTTGTGCTCCATCCACCTTCAACTATTTCTACAGTATGTCACTGTTTTTTCCCTTACCCTTGCTCCAGATCATCACAACTGCAATTTACTTCAGAGTTGTCATGATGACACACCATGTCCTCTCATTCCTCAGTAAATGAAGGCAGGGAGATTATCACATTTTCCAGCCTGAGGTTTTAAAATGATTGTATTACAACATTATTTTTCCTTAACACAAACAATTAATACCTTTAGCACAAGTGCTTACATCACCAGTGCCAACTGGATAACAACAAAAAAGTCCCATCCATATGCAAGCAATCATGGGAACATTCACAGGCTTACCAGCCAGATGTCTGTGGTGCATTCTGGGAAATATAGTTGAAAATCTCTTCGTGCTTTATTCTTTTATATTGTGTGATTGAGGAAGAAAGACAACATTTCCGATAATTCTCTGCTATTCATTTCTCTGCTCAGCCATGGTGTCTGTGGAAAGTGAAACCAAACACCAAAAAAAAAACTAATTTTCTGAGTTTTTATTAGCAAAATATAACTATAATTGTAGAGAATTTTTGAGTTTTTTTTCTCACAAATTTATGACTTTATAATCACAGAGAATCTCCAAATTTTCATGTTTTCTCTGAGTCTCGTAAAGGTACACATTTAATCTTGGAAAATATGAGGTTTTGTTGTTTTTTTTTCTCTGAATATTATCCCTCCCTGAGCTCCATATTTATTTATTTTATCTAGAATGTTCGTAATACACTGTCATACTAATCTCATAGTTGTTTATATGCTATTTAGATTTGCTAGTTTATTTAGTTTAGCAGTTAGCAATGGCTTTACTCAGTGCGTTTACATGCACATAGAGAAAATCGAATTTCTGCCGTTGCTCGACTGAAATTGAAGTTCTAAATGGCATGTAAACACCTTAGCTTGCCTGAAATTGAACCGAACTGGATTTCTCGTAATCGAGTTACATGACCTAGATTATGCAATTGTAGCCGAGCTACTTAGTGCATGTAAACCCTATCGAGCTACAGAGTCGAGCCGCTTACTTCAGCACTGCCCCTTCCGGAAGTGACGAGTGACGAGACCACAAGCGGGAAACACAACAGCCTCTGTCGGCATGACAACGAATCATGACAACGGCATGAATCTTTTCTTTTTGTGGCATTGTTTGCACTGTTAAAATTTACCTCACTTACTGTATCACCAAATACATCTGTACAGCTGTTGCATAGCTGTGAATTGTGTACATAAACAAGTCATTGTATTTGTGTGTGTATATATATATATATATATATATATATATATATATATATATATATATGTCCAACATCTGAAGAATGTCAATAAAAACAAAACAATTGAACTTTTTGTGTGTTTATTAAGACATAAGTTAAATTGTAAGCAAAAAAAATTTTTTTTGTAAGCAAAAAATGGACTTTAGAAAAATATACATTGTGCAAAATAAGTTGTCTTACAAAACAGTGGTCTGCGCCGGACAGTTTGTAGCCATAGTCTGTTAGAGCAAGCCTAACAGCTTGAACACGGAACTGCCAGTGTTGCCAGATTGGGAGGTTTTAAGTGCATTTTGGCGGATTTGAACATGTTTTGGGCTGGAAAATGTCAGAAGTATCTGGCAACACTATAGCTCTTCTTCATGACGACAACTGGAAGTGCACCAACACGATGGGGCGTGTAGCGCCACCTGTGGCTCGGGTGCACAATGCACCTTACACAATAGCTCAATTTCACAGTTGCATGTAGGACTGGATTTCTCTGGCACCCCTGCTGGGACCCTTTGCTCGATTACCGACAGTAGCTCGATTTGGATGTGCATGTAAACGTATTGAGTGTCTCCCTCTCACTGTGGTAAATGCATCCACTGTGCATTGAAGCAAAACAGTAGAAAAGGTGGCTTTAGTCATGCAGCCTGGCTGGCTGACTACTGCATTATATAAAGAAGCATAAGCTAACATACTTTGGCCACATCAAATGCCATGATAGCATAGAGAAGACTGTTCTAGAGGCACATATTCCAGGAAAGAGCTGGAGAGGAAGCCCACCACTGAGATGTTAAAAGACTGTCACAGATGCCCTCGGACCTATAGATCAAGCTGGAAGAATGGCAATGGATAGGGAGAGGTTTTGCACTGCCATGCAAGCAGCCATGCTCTGGGAAGAGTTGGCTTTTGATGATGATGATGATGATGATGATGATGAGTCATGACACTCTGCATAGTGGTTAAGCTCTAGGATATTCAGAAAAAATCAAAGAACTGAATGAGTTGCCATGAGCACTAAACTTTTCCAAATACTGTATGTAGATATTTTCCAATGTAAATATTCTTCTGTGTTAATTTGATCATTTTGTTCATTTTACCATTTTGTTGCTTGAACAGATACAGATAGTGCTGTACTTGCTGTCTGTTCTTTGACACCATTAAAGATTCAAAAAAGGAAAGTTATTTTCTTGTGCTCACTTGTCATTCATAGCTAAACTCCTCTGCTGAGCCCTTACTCTGGAAAATAGCAAGCATTAAATAATCATGATCAAAACATATGTAGCCTATAATCAAAGTTAATAGGAACAGCTGGTAAAATAAACAAAGTATCAACCCACATTGATTGCTGTAGGTATAAATTAATTCTGTAAACTTTATTATTATTATTAATATTATTATTATTACTTTTTTGCAGTTGCATTTATAGTAACAATTTAGATGTGATGAGAGTCAAGAGTCGAGAAATTTTTGGTTTATATACCTTGAAAGTGCTTAAAAAGAGTTTGAATTTTACTCTTAAAAAGCAAACTCTAATTAAAATAAATTGTGAAAATAAATTGTATAGTTTTATGCATTTTTTAAAATAAAATTATTGACCATTGATAGTGGCTTGCAAGGTAATTCATCATAGAATACTTACATAAGGCAAATCTATTCATGCAACAATTTACGAGTTGATAATTAAACTAAGCCTAATTAGTAGAGGACCTGGGTTAGATATGTATGCACATAATTTAGGAGAGGATAACTCAACTGTGATAGGCTAATTTGAACCCAAGGAACAACTTGGGATGTGTGCCAAAATTGCTATCTGGGGCGAACAGGCTGAAAAGTACCAATCCAAGATGGCTGCTGGTAGCCATATTGAAAATATCAATTTTTGAACCACTCACCACAGAAGTATGTGCAATACCTCATTTTATGGGTTTTTGGGTATGGGGAATCCATTACTGACATCATTTTTATGATTGAAGGAAAAGGGAACAAGCTATGGTCAAGGGCAAGGTAAAAAAAAAAAAAACACCAAAAATTGGCCAAACTTGCAGTTTCACAGAAAACATGAAAAAAAACAGAATAACCCTACCTCAAACATGAAATCATGGAATTGGGAGACCTATGTACATTATTTAGGAGAGTAGAAGAAAGCAAGCATTTGATTAATATAAAGAAATTGTATTTTCAATCATACTATTATGATCAATGTGTCATGCTCCGCCCCGGACATCCACTCCGGAGATTACGAATCTCTCACGCCAGCGCCGATCCGGATCTGGGACAGGAATTCCTTCTCCCCTGAACTAACTTCCTGGTTTTCACTGCTGCTTATTTAAAGGCCATTCTCAGACTCTGTTTTTGCCAGAATGTCTCATTTGCTTCTCTAGCAGTTTCTGTGCCTCTCTTGCTCCTCATGGTTTTTCTCTCTAGCGATTTTCTCTTGTCCATGGTTTTTGCACTAGCATTTTTCTGGTTCTTGGTTTTTTGCACTAAGGATTATTTATGGTTCATGGTTTCTTGCACTAGGGGTCTTTTCTTGTTTATGTTTTTTTGCACTAGTGTTTTTGTCTTTGCCTGTCATGTTTTTGTCAAGTTGTTTGTTCTCATTTTGCCCTGACTATTTTTGCTATTTGTTTTTCATTCTGTTTGTTTATCTTTTGCCACACTTCCCTGTATTAAATCATCTTATTTATTGGATTACTGTCTGTGTTCTGTTTTTGGATCCTAACTTCACCAAACCTCCACCAGCCCTAACAGTACGTTCTGGCCAACATAGATCCAGCGGAAGTCGCCCATCTGAGAATGGCCATCCAGCAGCAAGGGACTCTCCTTGGGACTCACCAACAAGACCTACAACAAATTACCCTGAACCTCGCCACCCTGTCCAATGCACTCAACCTTCTAACCACGCAGATGCAGCACTGTCAAACCGTGCCTATCCCTGCTCAGCCATCTTCTACTTCAGCTCCTGCCACCGTCTTTCTCCACGAACCAAAACTTCCAGCACCTCAGCCCTACAATGGAGAACCAGGTACTTGCAGATCGTTTTTGTCTCAATGTTCATTGATTCTAGAACTGCAACCTCTGGCCTTCCCCACAGAACGCTCCCAGGTAGCATATACAATAATGCTCCTCACTGGCAAGGCCAGAGAGTGGGGAACTGCGGTCTTGTCCTGTCAGAACTCCTCCCTGCCTCCCACCAAACCACTGAAGCCTTCAGCCAGCAAGTTCCCTGACCTCTCACGTACCTTTGGAATATCTGGATCTCAAACTTGTTTTCAGCAAGATCTGAGCAGTGTCCCTCCCTCCTCACAGGCCCTATGACTGTGGTATCGACCTCCTACCTGGGACAGTGCCACCCAAAGGACGACTCTACTCTCTCTCTCCCATTGAAAGGCAAGCCATAGAGAAGTACATCTCCGAATCTTTGGCAGCTGGGATCATCCATCCTTCCTCTTCCCCAGCAGGGGTGGGATTCTTCTTTGTGGAAAAGGACAAGTTGCTCCACCCCTGCATTGACTATCGGGGTCTCAACACCATCATGGTCAAGAACCGCTACCCACTACCGCTCATGACCACAGCCTTTGAACTACTCCAGGGAGCCAAGGTATTCACCAAGCTAGATCTATGCAGTGCAAACCATCTAGTCAGGATCAGGGAGGGGGACGAGTGGAAGATGGCCTTTAACACCACCACTGGTCACTACGAGTACCTCATGGTCCCTTTCGGCCTGACCAACGCACCCGCAGTCTTCCAGGTTCTCATTAACGATGTCTTAAGGGACTTCCTAAACATCTTCATTTTTGTGTACGTGGATGACATCCTGATCTTTTCCCGGTCCCTGGAGGAACATTGGGGTCACATCCGGCACCTGCTAGAGAACAAGTTGTTCGTCAAGGCGGAAAAGAGCAAATTTCACCAGAGCTCTGTCTTGTTTCTTGGATTCATCATCTCCCTGGCAAGGATCCAGATGGACCCCCTCAAGCTCAAGGCAGTTGCCGATTGGCCCACCTCATCTTCGAGACAAGAGCTCCAGCGCTTCCTAGGATTCACCAACTTCTACAGGCACTTCATTCGCAACTTCAGCATGGTGGCCGGACCTCTTTCAGCCCTGACCTTGACCAAGACCCAATTCAAGTGGGGGGAGGAAGCAGAGAAAGCCTTTTCCATACTCAAGCACAGGTTTACCACAGCACCCATTCTCACCATACCCGATCCTACCAAGCAGTTTATTGTTGAGGTCGATGCTTCCGAGTCAGGGGTCAGAGCCATACTATCCCAGAGGGCCAGTGATGACAAGGTCCACCCATGCTCCTTCTTCTCCTGCCGGCTATCCCCAGCCAAATGGAATTACGACATTGGTGACTGAGAACTACTGGCTGTTAAACTAGCCTTGGAGGAGTGGAGGCACTGGCTTGAGGGGTTAGAGCTCCCCTTCCTAGTCTGGACCGACCATAAGAATCTGGAATACCTCAAGTCTGCCAAATGCCTGAATTCCCATCAAGCCCGTTGGTCTCTCTTCTTCTCCCAATTCAACTTCACACTCTCCTACTGCCCAGGCTCCAAGAACGGCAAACCCGACGTCCTGTCCAGGATGTTCTCTTACCACCAAGAGGAGTCCAAGCTGCCTGAGACCATCCTTCCTCCATGCTGCCTGATGGGAGCCGCCATTCTAGAGGTTGAGACGCTCCTGCAGAAAGCCCTGGAGCAGGACCCCGGTGAAGGTAACCCCAACAACACTCCTCCTAACCATCTGTTTGTTCCCCGTCCTGTGTGAACCCAGGTGCTGCAGTGGGGTCATGGCTCCAAGCTGGCCTGTCATCCAGGAGCTGCCCGAACCCTGGCACTCATCCAACAGCACTTTTGGTGACCATCCATCAAGGAGGACGTCCAGGAGTTCGTGGCAGCCTGTGACACATGCTCCTGGAACAAGACAGCCAATCAACCCCCTGCTGGCTTGCTAAGACCCTTCCCGACTCCACATTGACCTTGGTCTCACATCGCCCTGGACTTTGTCACAGGACTCCCCAACTCAGGTGGCAACACATGCATCCTCACGGTCATTGACCATTTCTCCAAGACTTTCCATTTCATTCCTCTGCCCAAACTCCCCTCAGCCAAAGAAACTGCAGAATTACTCGTCCACCATGTCTTCCGCCTACATGGACTATCTATCGTTTCTGAGCGGGGCCCTCAGTTCACTGCACAGTTCTGGAGGGCCTTCTGCAAACTCATCAGGGCCTCCTGTAGTCTTACCTCAGGCTTCCACCCACAGACCAATGGCCAGACAGAACGGGCAAACCAGGCTTTGGAGGTTGCACTCAGGTGCATGGTGTCCAGGGATGCCAGTTCTTGGAGTAAGTACCTACCCTGGATCGAGTATGCTCATAACACTCTTCCTTCATCTGCCACAGGTCTCTCACCCTTCCAGTGCTCCCTAGGTTACCAACCACCACTCTTCCCCGACCAAGAGGAGGAGGTCACCATACCCTCAGCCCAGACCTTCATATGCCGCTGCAGGAGGACGTGGGCATTGGCCCGGAGAAAACTCATTCGCTCCGCCCTAGCATCCAAGAGGCAGGCCGACAAACGCCGCTCTAAGGAGCCCACTTACCAGGTGGGGCAACGAGTCCTGCTCTCCACACACCATCTGGCACTCAGAACCATCTCCCGCAAGCTGGCTCCCAGGTACCTAGGACCCTTCCTCATCAAAAAGGTAATCAACCCATATTCTGTCAGACTGGCACTACCACTCACCATGCAACGCATCCATTCCACATGTCACAGCTTAAACCTCTGGTCTCATTCTTTGCTTAAAAGGGAGTTAGTACCTATGTAATTCCCTCTCAAGTCGAAATCACGAAACCAAGTTGTTCTTTTTATTACTGGCTTTAATCACACAAAGGGTATGATAGTGTGCCATGAGAACTGGTAGACATACAGAAAGAAAAGTAAATAAAAACAAATTATTTTCACATAAAGAAATGAAAGACACAACGCGACCGTATTGTTACATGACTCAACAGAAACTTGTCACGTTACATCTGTAAAGTCCAACAACATAACAGTAACATAAACAATAAATGTACCTCATTGGCCACTTTCACTCAAGAGAAAATTAGAAATCTTCAGTTCTTCGATGCACTGTGAACTTTATATCCAACCTTAGTTCCTAAACATTGCTGGTCTTAGGCAGAGGAATCAGCGAGGTGTCTGACCGCTAGCGTGCTCCAGAATGTTACCAACCAACAAGTGGCGACCCTCTAAAATAACACCCCGTCAACCTGCGGCAGCAAAACATTGGTTCCTACCTCAATAAAGACTTGTCCCCCATAGTAAAACAAACAAAATACATTAAATAAATGAAATGTTGCTTTTAATATTAAACTATTGTTAGCAGAAATGTATGTATTCATGAACTCTATATTTTGTAACCCAATATTTATTCATCTATTATTTATTTATTTACTCTGACTTCGATGGCAGCTACACTCCCACCAAAATCACTTGTGATTTTACTCAAACCTACATACTAGACTAGCACTGGATGATAAGACACATTGCAAGAAAAATGTGGCTGCATCACTCTGCTTCAATCAGGGTGACCGTCTTATGGATGGGTCTCTCCAAGTAGACTGGCTTTCCAATGCGTTTTCCTTGTTTGTCCAAAGTTGAGTCACTGATCAGCAGTTGCAGTTTCCTTATGCATCCATCTTCTGCAGGATAAACCTTTGTGACCTTTGCCAACTTCCACTTGGTTCTTGGGGCAGTGTCATCTTGCACAATCACTATCATTGACCTTAGCATTTCTGCATTTTCGTTGCCATTTCTGACGCTGTTGCAAGTTGAGCAAATATTCTTTGCGCCATCTGGACCAAAACTCATTGGCTAAGTATTGGACCTTGCGCCACCTCTTGCCAAGGTAGAGGTCTTCCCTTTCAAACTTTCCAGGTGGTGGAAGAATGATGGAGGATTTCATCGTTAGTATGTGATTAGGTGAAAGAGGCTGTGGTCCCATAGGATCCTTCAGTAAGTGAGCTGTCAATGGTCGACTGTTTATGATTGCCATTACTTCATAGAAGTATGTCTTCAATGATGAACTATCGAGTCTACTGGAGGACTGATCCAGAATAGACATTAGCACACTTCTTATTGTCTGAATCTGCCTTTCCCAGGCTCCGCCCATGTGGCTTGCCGACAGCGGATTCATGACAAACTCACAGCCTAGTACCTTTAGGCATTCTTGATCCATCTCTTTCAAGGTCTCTACGAACTCGCGCCTGGCACCAACGAAATTGGTGCCTTGATCGCAGTGGAGTTGTCGAACATTGCCATGTATGGCTATGAAGGCACGTAGAGCAATGATGAAAATGTCTGTGGTCATCTCTTCAAGAAGTTCTATGTGAACTGCATGAGAGCATAAGCACGTAAACACGTAAACAGTAGGCCGTAGCGCTTCAACTCCTTCCTTCCGTCCTTAACATGGAATGGTCTGAAGCAGTCAATTCCGCAATACGTAAATGGAGGGGTTTCTTCCATGCGGTCGTGCGGCAAGTCTGCCATTTGCTGATGCTCAGTAGACCTTCTAAACTTTCTGCACTTGACACAGTTGTAAATGTAGGATGAAACAGCATGACTGCATCCAAGTATCCAAAATCCATTGGCTCATAGCTCATTGACTGTTATGCCACGACCTTGATGTTGCACTTGTTGATGATAATGCTGTATAAGCAGCCTTGGTACGTGACCTTTGGCAGGTAAAACAGCTGGATGCTTGATATGATGGTGCAAATCAGCATGTCTCAGCCGACCTCCCACCCTGAGGATTCCCTGTTCGTCAAGGAAAGGGTTCAGTCTACGTAGCTTGCTAGTCTTGGCATGTGTAATGAGCTCCTTCCCATGTTGGAGGGTTTTGATTTCTTCCGTGAAAGCTTCTCTCTGAACAAGACTAATGATGGTAGCTTCGGCATCGCTTCTCTCTCTTAGACTTATGGCTTCATTAGTTCTTGGTATCGAACCTTTCAGCTCCTTAGCAAGTTGCATGAGTCGAGCAATGGCCTTGACTAATCTTGTCCAGCAGGAGAACTTAAAGAAGCAATCCAGCAGTGGAATTTCTGTAGCTGAAGCCTTGTGTACGAAGATGTTACGTATTTCAGGGTCATCTGTTGCTACATCTTCCACCTCAATTTCCACAGGGAAGTTCTTCATGCCAGAGAAAATCAGGACCAGAGAACCAGTTGGAGGCAATGAGCTCCTTTGCTCGTAGGCCTCTCGACGCATGATCGGCGGGGTTGTCTTCCGAGCTCACGTATCTTCCCTGATCTGGTCTGGTGCTGTCTTTAATCCGCTGGATGCGATTTGCCACGAACACATGGAACCTTCTTGCATCGTTGTTTACGTATCCTAGGACGACCTTTGAGTCTGTCCAAAAGACTTCTTCAGCATCTATTTCCAGCTCCTTTCTGAGCATGTCACTCATGCGTACAGCTACGACTGCTGCTGATAGCTCGAGTCTTGGCACAGTTGTGACCTTAGTGGGGGCCACTCGGGCCTTGCCCATCACTAAGGAGCAGTGGATTTGTCCTGTTTCACTAATTACCCTCAGGTAAGTACATTCTCCATACCCCAAGACACTCGCATCTGAGAAGTAATGGAGTTCATACCTTTGGACTTGCTTAAACTCTGATGGGAGATAACATCGCCAAATCTTGACATCTGCCAGGTTCTTCAAGTCAAGGAGCCAGGACTCCCAATGTGGTCTCAGATCGTCTGGCAGCGGATCATCCCATCCGACCTTATCGCGGCACATTTGTTGAAGTATTTGCTTGCCGATCAGAATAAAGGGAGCAACAAAACCTAAGGGGTCAAAGATGGATGCTACCGTCGACAACACTCCTCTTCTTGAAAGTGGGTGTTCGTCCACCACCACTCTGAAGCTGAAGTGGTCTGATGTGATGCACCACTTGACACCTAGGGCTCTCTCCATTTGCAGCTCGCCCAGAGCCAGGTCTTGACCTCTTGACACATCTGCGCACTCTTCTTTTGGAATGGATGCGAGCACCTCCTGGCAATTGGAAACGAACTTGTGGATGCGCAACCTTCCAGAGCTGCAGAGCTGTCTGGCTTCACTTACCAACTGTATAGCTTCTTCAGGCGTCGAGACACTTAACAAGCCATCATCAACGTAAAAATTTCTTTCGATGAAGTGGATTGTTGCTTCACTGAATCGACCTCATCCTTGTGCGGCGACATGTTTGAGGCCATAGTTCGCACAGCCGGGTGACGAGGCTGCACCGAATAGGTGCACTTTCATTCTGTACACTGATGGCTCTGACTCGATGTCCCCATCGTCCCACCACAGGAACCTGAGGTAGTCCTGATCTTCTGCTCTGACCCAAAACTGGTGAAATATGCGCTCAATATCGCACATCACGGCTACTGGACCCTTCCTGAATCGACAGAGGACGCCTACTAATGTATTTGTCAACTCTGGTCCAGTGAGTAGATGGTCATTAAGTGATACTCCTTCGAACTTGGCTGAACAATCAAACACCACGCGGATCTTCCCTGGTTTCTGATGGTGGTAGACTCCGTGGTGTGGAATGTACCAGCAAGAGCCCCGTTGGACTTCACTTTCCGGGACCTTTTCAGCATCTCTGCAGGTTATGATGTTCATAAACTCAATGTGGTCCTTGTGGTATTGCTTGTCTTTCTCAAATCTTCTTTTCAGACACCGCAGTCGATGATCTGCACACTTCAAGTTGTTAGGCAGACATGGCTTGTTTTCTTTAAATGGCAATGGCATCTCACGCTGTCCATTTGCTTGTATCTTTATGCCCTCCTCCATTATCAAAATGAAGCGAAGGTCATCTTGAGAGAAATGAGCGTCTTCCACATTTCTCTCGTTGAAATCTGATTCAAGCACTTTCAGCACATCTGTAGGAACAATGACTTCCTTGACTTGAGTTCTGCATATGTACTGCACTTGACTTGTTAGATCACCAGGTGACTGTAAACTTGGTGTGACTTGTCTCACAACAATTCTGTGGCTGCTTCCAATGGCATCACCATAATCAACATGGGGTTGACACAGCCGGCTATGCTCCAGCCAAGATCGGTCCTTACTGCGAACGGCTCGTCATCCTTGCCTGATACAATTTCTCTTGGCAACAGGGCTTGAGAACAATTGTACCCTATGAGCAGACCGACGTCGCAGTCTATTAGAGGAGCAATCTCTTCAGTAAGGTGCTCTAGGTGAGACCATGCTCTTGCTGTTTTGGGTGTGGGAATGTGGCTTAGACTAGCGGGAATAAAGTCTCGCGAATAAGTCACGGGAAGAGGAATTTTCTTGGAGGAATAAAAGCCTCTGACCTGCAACCCAACTAACTTATGACTTGGGACTACAGTCTGCTTGGATGCAAGAGTGGAAATCTTTAATTGCACAGGCTCCATCTGCATATCAAGAGTCTCTGCCCTTTCTTGTAGGATGAAGGTGCTATCGCTCTGACTGTCCAGAAGAGCGTATACAAGAACTTCAGCTTCTGGATTACTTGTCGTTGACAGCCAAACTGGTACTATTGTGGATGCATATGGTATGTGCTATTCCCATTGTGCATCACTTGGTTAGATGTAGCTGTGTTTGTTATTTCACTAGTTTTAGACTGTGTCAATATGTTTAGGCTCCTTTGACCTTTCATTTTCTTTTGAGGGTTTTTCACTCTCCTTTTGTCCATTAACTTGGACCTTTCCATCCACCTTGGTGCGGTCTTCATGTAAACATGTGGGATGCCTCCCCTTGCACACACTGCAAACACTTCTCTTTTCACAGCTCTTTGAGTGGTGTCCTGGCTTTAAACATGCAAAACACAATTTCTTTGTTTGCACTGTACTTAACTCGCTCTTTGACGGGCTTCTCCATTAACTTTCAACATGTTTGAATGCCATGATTTGTCTTCTCACAAAACATGCACCCCTTAGCATAGCCCTTTTGTCCTTCAATACCTCTTTTCTCTTCAGATGCACTTGCTAGCACCTTTGCACCGACATTTCGGGCCTTAGACGGCCTTGCCTTTTCAACATCACCACTCTTCAGAGCATGAAGCAAAGTCATCAGATTGCAAGCTATCTTGGCTTCCCTACACACGAACTCAACAAAGGTGTTGAAACTCGGAAAGTCTTGTGTGTCTTCTTCGAAATCCATGACCTTTCTGTTCCACCTGGCAGTAAGCCAGTCAGGAAGCTTGCTGAGCATCCTCTGATTTTCACTGCAGTCGTTCAGGACTTCAAGACTCTTAATATGACTCATTGCTGCTTGACAGCCTCTCAGGAAGTCTGCAAATTCTCTCAGTTCAACACTGTCTTTGGGTCCTATCTTTGTCCACAAATTCAGCTTGTCGCGGAAAGCTTTAGCAACCACAAAGGAGTTGCCATATCGTTCTTCCAATATTTCCCATGCTGAATCATAGGCTTTCTCTGTGCCCACCAGGAAATAGCTTTCAATTGCTTTCTTTGCAGCTCCTGTGACATACTTACGGAGGTAGTAAATCTTTTCATTTACGGGAATGTTCTTCCGGCTTATCAGGGTTTGGAATGACATTTTCCAGTCCTTGTATCTTATTGGGTCTCCGCTAAAGATAGGTGGCTCTGGCACCGGGAGACAGCTTGCATTTATGGACTCTGCTATCGCTTTGGCAAGCATTGTTGTGCTATTGTCTTGAGAAGTGGGCCACTTGTCTTGAGAAGTTGGCTGGGCGCTTCTGTGGCTTGTGGCGGGGAGCCTACTGGCAGGCTGTGAAGGCATGTTTGGCTTTGAAAGGGCATTAGCTTTAGGTGGAGGCCCTGACAGGTTATGGCTATGAAGAAGATCCGATATCTCTTTATCTGAGCCTACATCTTGTTTGTAGACTTGTAGTCTTGCCTTTGCAGCATTCATTCTTTTAGTTGTTTCCAGGCGTTCTAACTGTCTATGCTTCTCTTCTAATAACCTTTGTCTTTCAGCATTTTCTGCTTCTTGTTGCGCTAGCTTCCTCCTGTTCTCAGCCTCAAGCCTTTCAAGCTCTTTTTCTTCCCGTTCCATTTCCACTAGAACCTTCAAGGTGGCTTTAGTTGCAGCTAACTCTGCCTCTGCTTCCTGTTTTCTTGTGGAAGACAAGCTTGAGCATCTTGAAACACGTCCAGAGCATGAGCGGCTCAACATGGACACTTGGTCTTCTCCACATGAAAACACTGAGCCGGTGTTACCCCATGGTGCTTGTAGTGTAGGTAAATGCTGAGCTGTGTCTTCATGCAGTAGAACATGTAGGCGTTCAATGAGCTGTCTTGATACAGCATTACAGGTGTCCACCCGACGGCGAGTGTCTCCGTCCGGGATGCTGTGTTGACGAACATCCTCATAGCATTCCTTTACTTCAATATCGGCAGCGTGAATTTTATTCTGGTGCTCTTGTAGAACATCGCTTGAGTTGGGTAAGGAGAGTGCTTTTCTGGCCTCCTTAGCAAGAACTTTCCATCTCTTGTATGTTTTGTCAAAATTACGTTGAAGTTTCTTTAATTTTTCATTATGGAGTTCCTGACCCTTCTCAGTAAGTTTCCTTTTCCTCTTGTCTTCAGTAACGTTAGTTTCTGTATTCACTTTGGCTTCCTTTTCAGGACTTACTTTTAATGGTTCATCGTGAACAGACACCTCTTCTTCTTCATGTGTAATGTCCGGGTCATGCATTTTAGTTGCAATGTCTTTATCAGCCATTTTAGTATATTAATTAGAATCAAACTCTAAGTCTAAATCAAACTTAAGAAATGTAAGTAGCGTTAAGTAGCTTTAATTAGCTTAATTTGCTTGTATATTAAAGTAAATTTCACCCTTGGATAAACTATTTATAAATCAATTCAACTTGTTATCCTATAAGTTTAAAGGCTATCTTGTAAGATAAAAACGTAATAATATCAATAATGCAATGGTGTTAATAATGTAGTAATAATATTGAAATCAGATCACACTAACTTAAATGTCAAGTGATAGCCTAAATGCCCTGTACAGCAGGAGAGACTTATTTCAGATGAATATTAAAAATGAGAGCGCTTACTTGAAACTTGGAATCACTGAAAGTAGGCAGATACCATTGTACCCCTGTTAGGGTTTTGCTGGGATTCGAACCTGGTTCGTTGGTGTGATAATCCAGCAAACCCCCACTAGGCCACCAGGGGGATGACTCAAATGCAGAGGCGTGAGGCGGAAGTAGAAAAAGAATCAAAAGGTTTATTTAAACTATATACACTATATACAAGGCAAAACAAAAGACAAAAAAAAACCCAAAGAGTATAATCCAAAAGAAAAGCAAAGTGCAAAAATACAAAAGCTAAGAGGATCAAAAAACACAGTACAAAGGAAACTGGAGATAAACATAACAGCACAAAGACTCCGTGACAAGAGGACTGAACTCAGGGGTATAAATAGACAAACTAATTAAGGACACAGGTGAAGATAATTAGGCAATTAACACAAACACAAAACACAGGAACAGTGGCGGCCTCTAGAGGCCAAAATAAACACGACATGAAAAGGAAATAACAGCGGCCTCTAGAGGCCAAAACAGTCCTAGTCCTAACAGGACCCCCCCCTCTAGGAGCGTCTCCTGACGTTCCCAGGGCGATCCGGATGGGCCGAATGGAAGTCCCGACATAGTTCTTTATCAAGGACATCCCGAGCAGGAACCCAGCAGCGCTCCTCAGGACCATAGCCCTCCCAGTCCACCAGATATTGCAACCCGCCGCGGACCCGGCGGGAGTCAAGCAGGCGATTCACAGTGAACACAGTCTGCCCCTGGAAGATGCGGGGGGGTGGGGGGTTCCTAGGGGCAGGGGCATACGTAGACGTCAGTACGGGCCGTAACAGGGAAACATGGAAAGTGGGGTTGATCCTCAGAGTCCGGGGCAACTGGAGCCGGTAGGAGACAGGGTTCACCCTGCGCACCACCTTGAAGGGGCCAATGTAGCGAGGAGCAAGCTTGCGGTTCTCCACCCGCAGTGGAAGGTCCTTAGTGGACAGCCAAACACGCTGCCCAGGGCGGAAAGCGTGTGCAGGTCTTCTATGGCGGTTGGCCTGAGTCTGGTTGGTTCTGGAGGTCTGTATGAGGGTCTTCCTGACCTTGCTCCAGGTCTTGCGACACCGTCTCACATATTGGTTGACCGAGGGCACCCCCGCGTCCTCCTCCTGGTCCGGGAACAGAGGTGGCTGGAACCCGAATTGGCACTGGAATGGCGACAGCTTGGTGGCCGATGACTGCAGGGTGTTGTGGGCGTACTCCGCCCATGGCAGCCAGGTGCTCCACGATGTCGGGTTATCCATAGCCAGGCCTCGCAGGGTGGTTTCCAGGTCCTGGTTGAGCCTCTCCGTCTGACCATTGGACTGTGGGTGAAACCCAGAGGAGAGGCTGGCAGTGGCTCCGATGACCTTGCAGAACCCGTGCCACACTCGGGAGGAGAACTGGGGCCCTCGGTCTGAGACGATGTCCTGTGGAAGACCAAAGACTCGGAAGACATGATTAAACAAAAGTTTCGCAGTTTCAAGAGCAGAGGGGAGTTTGCACAGTGGTATGAAGCGGCAGGCCTTGGAGAATCTGTCAACTAAGACCAAAATGACCGTGTTACCTTGTGACTCAGGGAGACCCGTGATAAAGTCGACTGCCACGTGGGACCAGGGACGCCGGGGAATGGTCAGAGGATGCAGGAGACCCTGGGGACGCTGTCGTGGGTTCTTGGTTCTGGTGCAAACCTCACAGGACAGGACAAATGACCTTACTTCCTTCTCCATGTTAGGCCACCAGAAGCGTCTTTTCAGGAAGTCCAGGGTCCTCCGAGCTCCCGGGTGGGCGGTGAGAGGGGAAGAGTGACCCCACTGGAGAACCTTGGCCCGGGCTTGATGTGGGACGTACAAGAGGCCTGGTGGCCCCGTCCCAGGACCGGGGTCCTGGCGTTGGGCTCGTCGGACAGCCTCCTCAATACCCCAGCGGACAGGGGCCACAATCCGGGACACAGGGATAATAGGCCCGACTTCATTCTCCCTGTTAGTGGCAGAGAACAGTCTGGACAGTGCGTCAGGTTTGGTGTTCTTGGAGCCGGGGCGGTATGAGAGGGTGAAGTCAAACCGACTGAAAAACAGGGCCCACCTAGCCTGTCGAGGGTTCAGTCTCTTGGCTTGCTGGAGGTACTCCAGGTTCTTGTGGTCAGTCCAAACCAGGAATGGATGTTGTGCTCCCTCCAGCCAGTGCCTCCACTCCTCAAGGGCCAGTTTGACCGCTAGCAGTTCTCGATCCCCCACATCGTACCGGGACTCAGCAGGACTCAGACGGTGGGAGAAGTAAGCGCAGGGGTGCAGCTTTCCTTCCGAACGTTGAGAGAGCACCGCGCCGACACCACTGTCCGAGGCGTCCACCTCCACGATGAATGGTTGGGAGGTGTCCGGGAGAACCAGAATGGGTGCCGTGCAGAAGCGGTCCTTGAGGTCTTTGAACGCCTTTTCTGCCTGAGGAGACCAGCCATAAGATCCACCTGTCCCTTTGGTGAGGTCTGACATGGGTGCTGCCACAGAACTGAAGTTCCTGATGAACTTGCGGTAGAAGTTAGCGAATCCTAAGAACCGCTGAACCTCCTTAACGGACTTGGGAGTAGGCCAATCCCGGACGGCCAGGGTCTTGGCAGGGTCCATTTGGAGTTGGCCTGTCCGTACAATAAATCCCAGAAAGGAGACCTCGGGAACATGAAATTCGCATTTCTGGGCCTTGGCGAACAGATTGTTCTGTAGCAGCCTCTGGAGAACCTGGCGGACATGGTGGCGGTGCTCCTGCACGGTCTTGGAAAAGATAAGGATGTCGTCGAGGTAGACAAAAACGTATAGGTTAATCATGTCCCTTAAGACGTCGTTGATTAGGGCCTGAAAAACAGCTGGTGCGTTGGTGAGTCCGAAGGGCATCACCTGGTATTCGTAGTGCCCAGACGGGGTGTTAAAGGCAGTCTTCCACTCGTCTCCCTGTCGGATACGGATGAGGTGGTATGCGTTCCGTAGGTCCAACTTGGTGAAGACGGTGGCGCCTTGGAGCAGGTCGAAAGCTGTGGACATCAGCGGAAGGGGATATCGGTTGCGCACAGTGATCTTATTCAGGCCCCTGTAATCAATACATGGTCGGAGCCCCCCATCCTTCTTGCCGACAAAGAAGAAGCCGGCTCCAGCAGGTGAAGTGGAGGGTCGAATAAACCCAGAGACCAGGGCATCTTTGAGGTATTCCTCCATGGCCTTGCGTTCTGGCTGAGAGAGTGAAAACAGTCTGCCACGAGGAGGGGTAGTCCCAGGGAGCAAGTCGATGGCACAGTCGTAGGCCCGGTGCGGAGGAAGAACGGCGGCCCTGCTCTTGCTGAATACCTCCTTGAGATCCCAGTACTCTGTGGGAACTTGAGATAACTCGGTGAGATCAGGGGGCACGGCAGGAGACACAGGAGAGCTAGAGAGCAGACAAGAGGCATGGCATGCAGGGCCCCATTCCACAACCTGGCTTGTTACCCAGTCTATGCGAGGGTTGTGGCGAGTAAGCCAAGGAAGGCCTAGAATAACTGGGAACTCAGGTGAAGGAATCAGGTGCAGGGATATTTCTTCCTTGTGACCTTGAGACTGGAGGAAAACTGGAGAAGTAACTTGGGTGACTCTTCCATCACCTAACGCTTGGCCATCGAGGGCAGACACAGACAGTGGGACTTCAAGAGGTGCAGTCGGAATATTGATGCTTTGGGCGAAGTGAATATCCATAAAGTTCCCAGCCGCCCCTGAGTCTATCAAAGCTTGACAAGAGTGGACAGACTCACCCCAGGAGATGGAGACCGGGATGTAGATTCCTTGGCCAGGGAGTCCGGGAGAGAGGGTAGGCCCCGTCACAACCCTCCCTCGGCTGGACGGGGCGGTCCTTTTCCCAAGAGTTCGGGACATGATGCTCGGAAGTGACCAGGCTTGCCACAGTAGATGCAGCACTTGTCCCTCCTTCTGCGCTCCCTCTCAGATGCGGAGAGGCGAGTACGACCCACTTGCATGGGTTCTGGACAGTCACTGAAGGAGGTAGATGGTCTCCAGGTAGAGGTAGGGAGGCTGGGGGGGCTCAAGGCTTGGTGGCGTTCTCTCATCCTGTTGTCCAGACGAATAGCATGTGAGATGAGGGTTTCGAGGTCACTTGGGCATCCAATAGAGGCCAGACCGTCCTTGATGGGGTCAGACAGACCATGGTGGAAGGCTGACACCAGGGCAGTCTCGTTCCATCCACTTACTGCTGCGAGTGTTCGGAACGAGATGGCGTAATCTGCGACGCTTCCTCCTTGCCGGATGGACATGAGCTTTCGGGCTGCGTCGGTACTGATGTCTGCCTGATCGAAGACCCGAAGCATCTCTTCAGAAAACAGCTGGAAATCAAAGCACTCAGGTCCCTGTCTTTGCCAGATAGCAGTAGCCCAGGCTCGCGCCTTACCAGCTAATAAGGTGATCACAAAGGCAATCTTGCGGCGATCCGTAGTGTAGGTGGTAGGCTGAAGCTCAAAGGTGAGTTGACACTGGGTAAGGAACTCTCGGCACTCACTGTGCTTGCCGTCATACCTCTGTGGTGCAGGAAGGCTGGGTTCGCGAGGTGAAGAAGGCAGCATTGCAGGAGGCACTGGAGCAGGAGTGGGAGCTGGATCAGGAGCAGGAACTGGATCAGGAGCAGGAGATGCAGGCAGAGATGTCAGCTGTGCCAGGGTTTTCCCAATTTGCTGAAGCAGTTCCTCGTGGCGAGCGAGGGCCTCACGTTGGCTGGTGAGCGTACGTCCATGAGCGTCCATGGTCGCTCCGAAGCGTGTCAAAGCTGCCATAATTCCCTGAAGGTTGGCCGGGTAGACAGTTGAAGCAGCCTCTGCTGAGTCGGTCATGACGGAGTCTTTCTGTTAGGGTTTTGCTGGGATTCGAACCTGGTTCGTTGGTGTGATAATCCAGCAAACCCCCACTAGGCCACCAGGGGGATGACTCAAATGCAGAGGCGTGAGGCGGAAGTAGAAAAAGAATCAAAAGGTTTATTTAAACTATATACACTATATACAAGGCAAAACAAAAGACAAAAAAAAACCCAAAGAGTATAATCCAAAAGAAAAGCAAAGTGCAAAAATACAAAAGCTAAGAGGATCAAAAAACACAGTACAAAGGAAACTGGAGATAAACATAACAGCACAAAGACTCCGTGACAAGAGGACTGAACTCAGGGGTATAAATAGACAAACTAATTAAGGACACAGGTGAAGATAATTAGGCAATTAACACAAACACAAAACACAGGAACAGTGGCGGCCTCTAGAGGCCAAAATAAACACGACATGAAAAGGAAATAACAGCGGCCTCTAGAGGCCAAAACAGTCCTAGTCCTAACAACCCCTTTAAACTAGATAATTCTCAGAATTACTTAATGGCGCTTAACCTATATAGATTCAAACATCAAATCACATATGTAGAATAATAAGAAAAGGGGTCACATTAAACCTTGTCCACACTTCAAAACATAGCAAGCATTCCTTAATGAAATATGCAAGTCCATGAACTTATGCTGCGTGCAATCAGTCCGACTGAACCTTGAAACTCAAACAGTCCTTTAGCAGTTGTAGAGGCTACTTCACGTCTTCACATTTAACTTGGCTTAAACGTGCTTCTCGTTAGCATAACCACACAACTCTCTTGGGTTACTGGCAGCTAGCATACTGTCCTTTGACGAGGGGCTCCTCTGAAACCCCGAACATCCTCACAGCTCCGACGACAGTTGGCGGGCGCGCGCTGGCTGCTTGCTCGCTAGTCACGCTCTCCCCTCGTGTCACGCTGGCTGAGTTCTCACTGTAATTCCCTCTCAAGTCGAAACGAGTCCTGCTCTCCACACACCATCTGGCACTCAGAACCATCTCCCGCAAGCTGGCTCCCAGGTACCTAGGACCCTTCCTCATCAAAAAGGTAATCAACCCATATTCTGTCAGACTGGCACTACCACTCACCATGCAACGCATCCATTCCACATGTCACAGCTTAAACCTCTGGTCTCATTCTTTGCTTAAAAGGGAGTTAGTACCTATGTAATTCCCTCTCAAGTCGAAATCACGAAACCAAGTTGTTCTTTTTATTACTGGCTTTAATCACACAAAGGGTATGATAGTGTGCCATGAGAACTGGTAGACATACAGAAAGAAAAGTAAATAAAAACAAATTATTTTCACATAAAGAAATGAAAGACACAACGCGACCGTATTGTTACATGACTCAACAGAAACTTGTCACGTTACATCTGTAAAGTCCAACAACATAACAGTAACATAAACAATTAAAGCCGCAAGCGGCCTCGACGGGCCCTCGCGCCAGCGGCCAAGGGGGGCGGGGGCATGCGTCCCCGCGAAATAACTTCCACAGCTTCTTCGGCAAGAGACATTACTCCCACAATGGCGACAAAGCACAGAATTGGACACATGGTAACAATAGGGTCTCGCACTGTACGGTGCTCGGGGGGCGCTATAGAGGCCCTGAGGCCCGCCTGGATCTGGGCTTCTGGTTCTCAGTAGCGGTGGCAGTCAAAGAAAAAGGAGCCAAATTTCGTGCGTTGTCGACCATGGCAAGCGCCCCAATAAGGGTCTTGTAAAGAGTTTGCTTGCCAAGTTTGACAAATCAGAAGCTGCAATATCATTTTTGCCATAACCAGCACCCCCAGGGGTGAAAGTGCACAAAATTTGGCGTAAATGTCAGGTGAGCTATGAAGAGTTTGCCTATGAAGTTTGATGACAATTGAGTAAATAGAAGATGAGATATAGATTTTTGAAGAATAAATTTTTTGGTTTTTCCCATGTCAGTAGGTGGCGCTATGCTGTACATGAGCGATTATGAGTTGGAAAAAAAAGTGTCTACAACAGCAACGTACTGTCACAAGGTAGTGGTGTGAAGGAAAAGCATTATGGAATTATTTACCAAAAACCCGTTTTGGAGCAATTGCGTTGGCCAAAAACAGCGCCCCCCATGGACGAAAATTTCCAAAATGTGGTATACATGACATGGGAGGTAGTAAGAGGGTGGCCGTGAAGTTTGACCAAATTTGAGGAAAGATTGGATATTTTGCCCAAAAATAGCGCCCCCAGTGGCGAAAGATCACAGAAATAGGGTCACATGTCAGAAGCCCAATGAGTGATTTGCGTGTGAAGTATGAGCAGTTTTGAGCAATCAGAAGATTTGTTATGAATTTTTAAGCATGTAAAATTCTGCATTGAAAAATGATTGACGTATAACTTCTGAACGGTTTACCCTACGTGAAACGTATTTAGCAACTTTTGTCAGCCATGTCTGTAGATGATGTGTATCAATTTTGGTGACGTTCCTATGAACGGTGTAGGAGGAGTTGCGCCGTCTTCGTGGCCATGCATTTCGCACAAAAGTGAAATTACCTCACTTCCTGTAGGGCGTGGCTAATGCATTGGCATTACATTTTTGTCCGGCTTAGTGAGATACATATGCGTACCAAAGGGCATGCCACTACTACAAACTACATGGCAACCAGGCACCTTAATGCGAGAGGCAAAAATCACAACACGTTAGGAGGCGCTAAAGAGGCCCTGAGGCCCGCCTGGATCTGGGCTTCTGGTTCTCAGTAGCGGTGGCAGTCTAAGAAAAAGGAGCCAAATTTCGAGCGTTGTCGACCATGGCAAGCGCCCCAATAAGGGTCTTGTAAAGAGTTTGCTTGCCAAGGTTGACAAATCAGAAGCTGCAATATCATTTCTGCCATAACCAGCACCCCCAGGGGCGAAAGTGCACAAAATTTGGCGTATATGTCAGGTGAGCTATGAAGAGTTTGCCTATGAAGTGTGATGAAAATTGAGTAAATAGAAGATGAGATATAGATTTTAGAAGAATAAATTTTTTGGTTTTTCCCATGACAGTAGGTGGCGCTATGCTGTACATGAGCGATTATGAGTTGGAAAAATAAGTGTCTACAACAGCAACGTACTATCACAAGGTAGTGGTGTGAAGGAAAAGCATTATGGAAGTATTAACCAAAAACCCATTTTGGAGAAATTGCGTCGGCCAAAAACAGCGCCCCCCATGGACGAAAATTCCCAAAATGTGGTATACATGACATGGGAGGTAGTAAGAGGGTGGCCGTGAAGTTTGAACAAATTTGAGGAAAGAGTGGAATTTTTGCCCAAAAATAGCGCCCCCAGTGGCGAAATATCACAGAAATTGGGTAACATGTCAGAAGCCCAATGAGTGATTAGCGTGTGAAGTATGAGCAGTTTTGAGCAATTAGAAGATTTGTTATGAATTTTTTAGCATGTAAAATTTTGAAGTGAAAATTGATTGACGTATAACTTCTGAACGGTTGATCCTACGTGAAACGTATTTAGTAACTTTTGTCAGCCATGTCTGTAGATGATGTGTATCAATTTTGGTGACATTCCTATGAACGGTCTAGGAGGAGATGCGCCGTCTTCGTGGCCATGCATTTCGCACAAAAGTGAAATTACCTCACTTCCTGTTGGGCGTGGCTAATGCATTGGCATTACATTTTTGTCCGGCTTAGTGAGATACATATGCGTACCAAATGGCATGCCAGTACTACAAACTATATGGCAACCAGGCACCTTAATGCGGGAGGCCAAAACCACAACGACTTAGGGGGCGCTATAGAGGCCCTGAGCCCCGGCCAAGTTTGGGCTTTTGGTTCTGAGTAGCGGTGGCAATTCTCGGAAGTGGCGCCAAATTTCGTGCGTTTTCGCCCATGGCAAGCGCCCCGAAAATGGCCCAACAGCGGAGAAAAATAAAGAAGAAGAAGAAGGTGGCCATGCATTTCGCACAAAAGTGAAATTACCTCACTTCCTGTTGGGCGTGGCTAATGCATTGGCATTACATTTTTGTCCGGCTTAGTGAGATACATATGCGTACCAAATGGCATGCCAGTACTACAAACTATATGGCAACCAGGCACCTTAATGCGGGAGGCCAAAACCACAACGACTTAGGGGGCGCTATAGAGGCCCTGAGCCCCGGCCAAGTTTGGGCTTTTGGTTCTGAGTAGCGGTGGCAATTCTCGGAAGTGGCGCCAAATTTCGTGCGTTTTCGCCCATGGCAAGCGCCCCAAAAATGGCCCAACAGCGGAGAAAAATAAAGAAGAAGAAGAAGAAGAAGACGGAAGAATAATAATAGTGAACTCTTACAAGAACAATAGGGCCTTCGCCCATAGGGCTCGGGCCCTAATAATAGTGAACTCTTACAAGAACAATAGGGCCTTCGCCCATAGGGCTCGGGCCCTAATAAATGTACCTCATTGGCCACTTTCACTCAAGAGAAAATTAGAAATCTTCAGTTCTTCGATGCACTGTGAACTTTATATCCAACCTTAGTTCCTAAACATTGCTGGTCTTAGGCAGAGGAATCAGCGAGGTGTCTGACCGCTAGCGTGCTCCAGAATGTTACCAACCAACAAGTGGCGACCCTCTAAAATAACACCCCGTCAACCCGCGGCAGCAAAACATTGGTTCCTACCTCAATAAAGACTTGTCCCCTATAGTAAAACAAACAAAATACATTAAATAAATGAAATGTTGCTTTTAATATTAAACTATTGTTAGCAGAAATGTATGTATTCATGAACTCTATATTTTGTAACCCAATATTTATTCATCTATTATTTATTTATTTACTCTGACTTCGATGGCAGCTACAACCTACACTGTAAAAAAATGATTTTTTTGTTTTAACTTAGTGCAAGGGCTGCCTTAAAATTTTGAGTTCACTGAAATTAATATAGTAAGTTCACAACAATTTAACTTACTATGTGAATTTCAATGAACTCAAAATTTTAAGGCAGCCTGGGCACTAACTTTTTTTTTTTTTAAGTTAAAACAACAAATCATTTTTTTACAGTGTAACTGCCTCCCCTAGACCTATATAGGGTCTTGCGGGATCAACTTCTAAGCTCTTCCACATCAATTCCTCACAGTTCCTGGTAGCTGCTTCCAAATTCCTGTGAACAGTTGTTCACTTGCACTTCCATGACAATTTACAGTGCTGCTACTGCCAAAAATCCCACCTTTCATGTAGTGAGTCCCTGTGGCATGATGGACAATGGAAACAAAAATTGTGATCCCATCACATATAAAAAGTAAGAACCAATCATGTTTAATTTTTAACAGACATCATCCAATTAACTGTTTATAGCTAGTTAACCATCCAATTTCTCATCTCATTATCTCTAGCCGCTTTATCCTTCTACAGGGTTGCAGGCAAGCTGGATCCTATCCCAGCTGACTACAGGCGAAAGGCGGGGTACACCCTGGACAAGTCACCAGGTCATCACAGGGCTGACACATAGACACAGACAACCATTCACACTCACACCTACGGTCAATTTAGAGTCACCAGTTAACCTAACCTGCATGTCTTTGGACTGTGGGGGAAACCGGAGCACCCGGAGGAAACCCACGTGGACACGGGGAGAACATGCAAACTCCACACAGAAAGGCCCTTGCCGACCCTGGGGCTCAAACCCAGGACCTTCTTGCTGTGAGGCGACAGCGCTAACCACTACACCACCGTGCCGCCCCACCATCCAATTTGATCTAACAAATTTATTTGACACCACCTAACAAATTTATTTGACACCTTCCAAATTTCACTTGAACCCTGATTGCATGGTTGTAATGAGCTCTCTGCTATTAAGTTGCACAACAGGAGATCTTCAGGAGATCACAAGTCTGAATCTTGGCAGTTCCACAGCCATCCGTCAAGATAGTCAAGAGAGAAAAATTGACTGTGCTCTTTGGGTGGGATGAACGGCATTACTCCCATCATTCAAAGTGACACTAGCCAATCATGGATGGCTGTGAGTTCATGCATCCAAACAAGGCAAATAATGTTTTCCTCTGAACGTGTTATGCTGTTCTGTGATGCAGCAGTCCAAAATATGTGGTGGTTGACTTCATGTGTATTGTTTCACCCTCCCCAGTTAGTAGGTGTTATGTAATAGAGGACAGCTGGCTGGTGGGTAGGAGTTAGCTGGTGACCAAACTGAGGAGAAAATGGGGGGAGCAAAAAAAAAAATGTTCTGAGTTGAAGAATCATTCAAATTTTGATTTGTCATTATCTAAGATTATACAATCATTGATTAAACTTCAGAGTGTTTTATTTCATAATTTTTCTACACCCAGTGTTTCCAAGTTAGGCTTCAGATTCACTGAAACCCTAATAAGCATGACCTTGTTGGAAAACAGAACCATTGTTGATATAAATGGTGATATGCCTGGACGTACTGAGGTAAAGTTTGGTGTTCTACAAGGTTCTGTCTTGGGTCCACTGCTTTTTTTTTCTTTATAGATGTTACCTCTGGGTGATATTATTCTTAAACATTGTGTTAGTTTCCACTGTTATGCTGATGAGACACAGTTGTATGTTTCTGCAAAACCTGATGAGAGACACCAGCTTAATAGAATTGAGGAATATGTGAAGGACATTAGACACTGGATGCTTATTAACTTCCTTCTGCTTAAAGACTGAAGTACTTGTACTAGGACCACATGCAGCTAAAAGTAAGTTTTCTGATTACACAGTAATTCTGGATGACCTTTGTTTCTTCACATGCAGCAGTAAAAGACCTCGGAGTGATTACTGACCCCAGTCTTTCATTTGAAACTCACATTGATAACATTACCTGGATAGCTTTCTTTCATCTCAGAAATATTGCTAAGATAAGAAATTTAATGTCACTACATGACACAGAAAAACTAGTTCATGCTTTCGTTACCTCCAGGTTGGATTATTGTAATGCCTTACTATCTGGATGTTCCAATAAGTGCATAAACAAGCTCCAGTTAGTTCAAAATGCAGCAGCAAGAGTCCTTACTAGAACTAGAAAATATGACCACATCACCCCTGTCTTATCCACACTGCATTGGCTCCCAATCAAATTTAGTATTGATTATAAAGTACTACTATTGACCTTTTAAAGCACTGAATGGTCTCGCACCACAGTACCTGAGTGAAGTTCTGCTCCTCTATGACCCACCACACCTACTTAGATCAAAAGGTGCAGGCTATCTGCTGGTACCTTGTATAATGAAGGCTACATCAGGGGGCAGAGCCTTTTCTTACAAAGCCCCACAGTTATGGAACAGCCTTTCAAGTAGTGTTCAGGAATCAGACACAGTCTCAGTGTTTAAGTATAGGCTGAAAACATATCTGTTTAGTCAAGCCTTTTGTTAACTTGCTCACTCAAGTTTGTTGACGGTGTAGTGGCTGGCTGCTTTATGTCCTGGGGCTCCCTCATGTCTGTGTTACCTTCTGGCTCTCCCCTTTTAGTTATGCTGTCATAGTTAGTTGCCAGAGTCCCTGCTTGTACTCAGTGCAATATGTATACTGTTCCTACTTATTCAGGTGACATTGGGCATACCTAACAACCTGTGTTTTCTCTCTCTTCTCCCCCCACCCCCAAATCTGACATGTTGGTCCTGGGATCGAGATGCTGACCTCTTCTGCTCCTCGGACCTGGCTGATCCATCCTGGTGCCCTGTGTCTGGTTGGAGTCTCATCGCATCACTCCTGTGGAGGGCAGCCCCATGTGGACAGTTGGGGGTCACGCCTGGAGGATGCTCTGGACTCTTGCAGTGTTGCTTTTGTGGCTGGGGACTGCGGTTGACTTGCTGACTTTGGGACTACGGTTGTCGTGAATCGTTTTGCGCTCGGGTTTCCATCAGTGGGGGGTTTATAGCATGAACGAAGCTGACTTTGTTAGGACTGTTAATGTTATAGTCATGTTTTCTGTTGTTGCCTGGATGGGGATGAGTTCCCTTTTGAGTCTGGTTCCTCTCGAGGTTTCTTCCTATTGTCGTCTGAGGGAGTTTTTCCTTGCCACAGTCGCCACAGGTGTGCTCATTGGGGATAGATTAGGGATAAAATTAGCTCATATTTTAAGTCGTTCAAATTCTGTAAAGCTGCTTTGCGACAATGTTTATTGTTAAAAGCGCTATACAAATAAACTTGACTTGACTTGTTACAGTGGATGATGAAAGCAAAAGACTCAAATGCTTGCATCACCCGGTGGTTTTGATCTCTGCAAGACTTCTCTTTCAGGATATGACCATGAGCAGGGTCATGGCACAGGAACACTGATGGTCTCTCAAGAAGGTACAAACTTTCTGACAATACAGACTGTAGGATTGTCAAAAGTTTGAACACACCTATTCATTCATAGGTTTGTCTGTATTTTGAATGTTTTCTATATTGTAGAACAATTCTGGAGACATTAAAACTATGAAATAAGATGTGGAACAAAATGGAATTATGTGGTAAAAAAAAGTGTAAAAAATATGTTCCATATTTTAAATTCTTCAAAGTAGACACTGTTTAGCTTGATGATGCTTTGCACATTATTGGCAGCATCTTAACCAGCTTTATGAGGTAGTCACCTGAAATGCTTTTCAATTAATAGGTGTGCCTCATACAGTTGCCTTGCCTTCTTCTCATCTCATTATCTCTAGCCACTTTATTCTGTTCTACAGGGTCACAGGCAAGTTGGAGCCTTTCCAAGCTGACTACAGGCAAAAGGCAGGGTACACCCTGGACAAGTCACCAGGTCATCACAGGGCTGACACATAGACACAGACAACCATTCACACCTACAGTCAATTTAGAGTCACCAGTTAACCGAACCTGCATGTCTTTGGACTGTGGGGGAAACTGGAGCACCCAGAGGAAATCCACGCAGACAACATGCAAACTCCGCACAGAAAGGCCCTCGCCGGTCACGGGGCTCAAACCCAGACCTTCTTGCTGTGAGCTGACAGCGCTAACCACTACACCACTGTGCCGCCCCTTCCTGAACAGTCCTTTACTTAAAATTTATTTTTAATTATATTTTATTTTCATATGCTATTTTAGTTATTTATTTATATTTTTTGTTCAGTATGACAAGTAAAATCTCATCTCATTATCTGTAGCCGCTTTATCCTGTTCTACAGGGTCACAGGCAAGCTGGAGCCTATCCCAGCTGACTACGGGTGAAAGGCAGGGTACACCCTTGACAAGTTGCCAGGTCATCGCAGGGCTGACACACAGACAACCATTCACACCTACAGTTAACCTAACCTGCACACTAACAGCGCTAACCACTACACCACTGTGCCGCCCCTATGACAAGTAAAATAAAGAAATAATTAAAAAAAAAACATCCCAGGTTGGTAATTTGAAATAACAAAGATTTAAAACATGTCTGACAATTGGTTAAAAATCCACAGAGAATTATTTTCAGACCCTTTTTTTCTTAATAGCTAATAGCTAGGAATTAGCAGGATAAATATTATACATTCACAAATTCTTGTCAGAACAGTTTTTGCTAGCTAGCATTAGCAGGGTGTGCTCTGTACAATTTGCTCATGTTAGCATGACAAGCATTAACAGTGAATAGCTTTAAGTGATGACATGAACTAACTTAGATATTCCACCACCATTAAATGTAGCGATAAATAGATTTTTTTTAAAAGTACATTATGTAAAGTAAATAATTGTTGGTAAGTTCTTGTGGAATAGCACAATTCCAGATGTGTTCTAATAGGAAAACAATTCACTCTTAACTTAATATTGGGCTGTATCACAACACCATGTTGATGATTATTTTCCTGTAACAGAATGCTTCACCATGTTTTATTCCTAGTTACCATTAAACCTAAGTTACTGTGTTGAGTAGTTGATATCAGCATGTTATTACCCTTACATTCAAAAAGAAAGAAAAGGTCCCTGGAGTGTTCTTAGGAGCCATCAAGCATTTATCACCAACAAAAACTATACTGGAGATGTAACCAGGGCAAAACAGGGCTTTAATGGGCATTGAGGAGAAATCAGAATGAAAATGAATATGAGTCCGTCTGGCAATAAATCTGAAAGCCTGTTTCTATTGTTCCTGTTCTTCCTTCCTGTCATGGGGAATTGATGGAGAGCCATGTAGTCTAAAAATGGGGACGTACTGTAGATAAGAGAATAATGCTGTGCTGGTGAAGTGAAGAGGATTCACTCACAAGGGAGGAAATTTGGAAAGACACCAACTCAGAGTAAAAGAAGCTTGGTCTTCACCACCAAATTAAATTTGTGTTCTCCAGGGACATTGGTTCATGGGTGGTGTATTCTACTCATTTCTCCTTTATCCATTTATCTGTTTTCTGTGAAAAGATTAAATCGATATACTAAATCCCTATGACTTATTGAATTTAGCTGTATTAAGTTCATATTGTCTCTTCTTTCGTCTAATACAAGACCATATAAATACATGTTTAATTTCCCCCTCTCTGAAATGCAAATGTTTTTGTCTTCTTGAATAATACCTGCCTTTTTCTAACTCGGCAGTGGACAATTAATTCAGGAAATCTGTTACTGCTAATTAGAATGCCCTGATTTGTATTGAAGTAGGCAGTGAACCATCCATCTATTTCTAGGTGTTTCGAAGGTAAGTATCATCAACAGGGCAATGCAAACTGCATTTCTGCAAATTGCCCCTAATTAAATTGAAACGAGAAAAAAGACAAAACCACAATTAACAAGGAAAGTAGGTTGAAATCCATTTTTTGCGCTTTGTGGGGTGTTGGCACACAAAAAAAATCCACCAGCTTAATAAGTGTCAGGGAGGTTGTATTATGCACTAAGCCCCCTGAGGTACACCTGTGTATCTTGTTCTTGCAAAGAACAGGTGGAACAAACAGGCACAAGGAATATTTCCAAATTATGGAGAGATTTTGAGAGACAGGCAGGTTCAGTGGAACACCCAGCTTGTCTCATTATGGTCTGTGAATCCCTCATTAGAAATGCCTGGTCTCTCCAAGCGGGCCCAATCAGAGGCCCAATGTATCTCAGCATTCTTTCATTGCTTGCCAAAGCCAACCGAGCCACATAAACCCTGCCTGTTGGTAATGAGGTGCTGATAGAGAGTGCTGACCAAATAGTGGAGTGATTGCTGTGACAGCCTGGCTAATGTGAGGGATGAGACCCAAGGACGATTGCCAGAGAGCACTGACTGAACATGGTGCAGAATTCTGATTATAGCCATGCCGTTGAGATTATCTGTCTTTCCATTTCTTTTAAATCCTGTCTTCCACATATTAATTGTCTTTCTGCCTGTCTTATGTTACCTTTTGTCTTTTAAAGGTAACACCACCACCTCAGCTGACAGAAACATTCTCAGGCAAACAAATAAAGAAGAAATAAATAAATAAATAAATAATTCTGCATGTTGCAAATGTCCTTATTATTTAGCCAGTTATTGCAGTACAGAAAGATTATTCATTTTTAATGGCCAAAACCAACATGTCTGTTGTATAGCCTTACAAGCATCATTGATAATCTCATCATAATTATCTTTCCCACTCATCTGAGATACAGTTTCTGAAATTGTCTATTTGTGGTGCAGTTCATCCTCCTCTATGCTCCAGGATTTCATTTCCATTTTTAACAGAGAGTCAACAATCCCTCTGAAGCTGTGCATACTAACTGATCATAAGGCCAGAGCAGACATGCTGAGAATGAGATCTGGAGGAGCCTTATGCACTGTAGCTGATAAGTGAATCTCCGTCAGTGGTGCTGAAGATGCCTGTGGCTGTCAGTTCTTGAGATTGATTCTTCAGCACTCCACAGGTGCACAGCCTCAGTCTGGACCTCATTAACTGATAGCAGTGAACATGGAAATATCAGCAGGGAAAAGTGAATCAGAATGCGTGTTCCGATGAGGAACTGTCACAAAGCAGTTGCCAAGGTGTTGGCAGAAGTTAGACAGTCACAAAACATTATGAAAGATGGAAAATTGACTTTCTTTTATAAATAAATGTATAATTAATATCAGTTATACCGGATATATTTCTTCAAATTTTATATATATATATATATATATATATATATATATATATATATATATGGTGGTGTAGTGGTTAGCACTGTCGCCTCACAGCAAGAAGGTCCTGGGTTCGAGCCCAGCGGCCGGTGAGGGCCTTTCTGTGTGGAGTTTGCATGTTCTCCCCGTGTCTGTGTGGGTGTGCTGCGGTTTCCCACAAAGACATGCAGGTTAGGCTAATTGGTGGCTCTAAATTGACTGTAGATGTGAATGGTTGGTTGTCTCTGTGTCAGCCCTGCGATAACCTGGTGACTTATCCAGGGTGCACCCTGCCTCTCGCCCATAGTCAGCTGGGATAGGCTCCAGCTTGCCTGTGACCCTGTAGAACAGGATAAGTGGCTACAGATGATGGATGGAGATATATATATATATATATATATATATATGAAGTATTATATCCACATACTCAGAAAAAATAGCACTAAGCTGTACCATTCTTCTTTACATTGTCACTGGGATGGTATCCTAATGGGTACTTCTTTTGTACTTTTAATATGCATCTTTCACCTTGGAACATGGATATAGGTTACCTGAAATAAAGATTTGAGATAGATAAGTGTGTAATTATGTTTGAGAGTAAAGATTTGTAAAGACAGTACATGAACCATTCTAGGCAAAAGATGAATACTCAAAGTACAAAAAGTGTACCATTTATAGATTCATCTCCGAGATAAGAAGGTATACTTTAGCATCCTTTTTTGAATGTACATGTAATTTTTCAAGCCACAGTAGAGCAACATAGGATAGAGCGCTCCTGTAATTGCACTACAGGTACTAACAATCAGGCCTTCCTGTAGTCTAAGGTATTCCTCTCCATTTTATTCAGGCCACTAATTATAAACCCAATGCAATTGGAAATTGCATTGCCCTGCAAAAAAAGTCCATCTATCCATTATCTGTAGCCGCTTATCCTGTTCTACAGGGTAGCAGGCAAACTGGAGCCTATCCCAGCTGACTATGGGTGAGAGGCGGGCACACCCTGGACAAGTTGCCAGGTTATCGCAGGGCTGACACAGAGACAAACAATCATTCACACTCACATTCACACCTACGGTCAATTTAGAGCCACAATTAGCCTAACCTGCATGTCTTTGGACTGTGGGGGAAACCAGAGCACCCGAAGGAAACCCACACAGAAATGGGGAGAACATGCAAACTCCAAACAGAAAGGCCCTCTCCGGCAGCTGTGCTCGAACCCAGGACCTTCTTGCTGTGAGGCAACAGTACTAACCACTACACCACCGTGCCGCCACAAAAAAAAGTCACACACTAATATTTGCTTGGACTGCCTTTAGCTTTGATTACAGCATGTATTCACCATGGCATTGTTTCAGTAAACTTATGCAATGTCGCAACATTTACTTCAGTCCAAAGTTGGATTAATTTTTCACCTAGATCTTGTGTTAAGGATGGGAGCGTCAAACCACTGCATAAAGTCTTCTCCAGCACATCCCAAAGATTCTCAATGGAGTTAAGGTTGGGACTCTGTGGTGGCCAATTCATGTGTGAAAATGATATCTCATGCTTCCTGAACCATTCTTTCACAATCTGAGCTCTAATTTTATGTTTGTGCCATCAGGGAAGAAAAAATCCATTGGTGTGATAACCTGGTCATTCAGTACATTCCTGTCATCAGCTGAGTTCATTTTATTGCCCCATAACATTGCTGAGCCTCAACTTGACCAAACATTGCTGAGCCTGAACTTGACCAACTGAAGCAACCACAGATCATAAAACTGCCTTCCGAGGCTTGTGCAGTGGCCACTATGCATGATGGATGCATTGCTTCATGTGCTTCCCTTCTTACCCTAAGATACCCATTGCTCAGGAATAGGGTAAATCTGGACTTATTGGACTATGTGACCTTTTTACATTGCTCTAGTGTCTAATCTTTATGTTCCCTACAAAATTGAAGCCTTTTCTCCTGATTAGTAACATGAACAAGTGGTTTTCTTATGGCCACACAGCATGTTTAGAAAAAGAAGAAGAATCCAAGCCAAGAAGCCTTTATTTGTCACACGTACAATCAAGCACGGACTTAAGCACACAGTGAAATTTAACCTCTGCATTTAACCCATCTGAAGCACTGAACACACACATGCACACACAAGTGAGCAATAAGCACTCACACATACCCAGAGCAGTGGGCAGCTATGCTACAGTGCCTGGGGAGCAGTTGTGGGTTAGGTGCCCTTGCTCGAGGGCACTTCAGCCCAACCTCAGGCCATGGCCACCCCATGTTAACCTGACTGCATGTCTTTGAACTGTGGGGGAAACCAGAGCACCCAGAGGAAACCCATGCAGACATGGGGAGAACATGCAAACTCCACACAGAAAGGCCCCCATTGGCCGCTGGTCTCAAACCCAGAACCTTCTTGCTGTGAGGTGACAGTGCCACTACACCACCATGCCATCCCCATAACCGCCGTACCAATCCTGTGAGTTCTCATCACATTTTGAATGTGGAAATGCTCTTAATTTCAGTATTAAATATAGCTGTGAGTTCTACTGTCAATTTTTTTTTTTTTTATGATTTGACTTCACCAAGCGGGCGGCATGGTGGTGTAGTGGTTAGCACTGTTGCCTCACAGCAAGAAGGTCCTGGGTTCGAGCCCAGTGGCCGGTGAGGGCCTTTCTGTGTGGAGTTTGCATGTTCTCCCTGTGTCTGCGTGGGCTTCCTCCGGGTGCTCCGATTTCCCCCACAGTCCAAAGACATGCAGGTTAGGCTAATTGGTGGCTCTAAATTGACTGTAGGTGTGAATGTGAGAGTGAATGGTTGTTTGTCTCTGTGTCAGCCCTGCGATGACCTGGCGACTTGTCCAGGGTGTACCCTGCCTCTCGCCCATAGTCAGCTGGGATAGGCTCCAGCTTGCCTGCAACCCTGTAGAACAGGAATAAGCGGCTACAGATAATGGATGGATGGACTTCACCAAAGCATTTAAGTGATCTCTGATCATGGTCAGTCAGGATCTTTTCCCAACCACATTTTTTCCACAAAGTTGATGGTTCACCACTATCCTTCCAGATTTTAATAATGTGTTGGACAGTTCTTAACCCAATTCCAGTCATTTCAGCAATCTCCTTCATTGTTTGCTTTGCTTGATGCAGGCCAATAATTTGACCCTTCTGAAACACAGTAGCATCTTTTCCATGAGCACACCTCCCGACATGTTTGTTAAAGAAATGAGAAGGTACTCGCTGCATCATCTCATCTCATCTCATTATCTGTAGCCGCTTTATCCTTCTACAGGGTCGCAGGCAAGCTGGAGCCTATCCCAGCTGACTATGGGCGAAAGGCGGGGTACACCCTGGACAAGTCGCCAGGTCATCACAGGGCTGACACATAGACACAGACAACCATTCACACTCACATTCACACCTACGGTCAATTTAGAGTCACCAGTTAACCTAACCTGCATGTCTTTGGACTGTGGGGGAAACCGGAGCACCCGGAGGAAACCCACGCGGACACGGGGAGAACATGCAAACTCCACACAGAAAGGCCCTCGCCGGCCCCGGGGCTCGAACCCAGGACCTTCTTGCTGTGAGGCGACAGCGCTAACCACTACACCACCGTGCCGCCCTCGCTGCATCAGTTAGGGTTAAAAGAATTGTTACCAGCTGAAACACATTAATCACTGCAGTAATTATCCAATCAAAGGCTCTTGTGTATTTGCTTGTCCAAATGGCAGTTTGTTTTCTTTTTTTTTTCTTTTGGCCGCTCAGTGGAGTTGGATGATGTCAGGTAACAATGCAGAGTTTGGCTGGTACTATGACAGTGGAGAGTTGAATCCTGTCGGCCATGTTCTTAAGAAACCACATGCTTGATGGTTTATATTGTATTTAGTATTGATCACGAGTCTGCTATGCTCAGCCCTGTCACTCAGGAGCACTCGACTTGTGCAGAATTGCCAAATTGTTGGAGAAAAATTGCAACAAAAGCTGTCATTTTCATAGCACAAAAAAACCTCTACATTTTAGAGCTTGAAGTATGAGTCAGACATGTAATTAAACCTCTGTGAGGGTACTGCTCAAGTGTTGCTATTTGATTAAACTGAGCACATAATTATAGTCCTCTTGTAATAGGCAATTCAACTGATGGAGCTGGTATAGCTTCAAATCTGAAATAATTCTCAAAGAACAACTGATAATACAAAGCCTGGGAGTGGGATGAGCAGGACTGTTTTCTAGGATTCCACATAACTACATATAACTTCAGTACTTATTTGTATTTAATCCTTCATTTTGAACAGTGTAAGTGGGTTTAAAGTCAAGCATGCAAGTATGCATAAATAATCACCTTTTACTGCTTTTAATTGTGTATGTAGGCTGGCACGGTTTTTCGTAACCAGGTCTGTTAGGAAAGAAAATGAAAAAAATGGCAATGCAAGATTGAGAAATCTACGTATGAGCATTCACAAGTGGTATGATACATTATTATTATTATTATAGTTTTTCTCAATAGGTTTAGGACAATTCATCCATCGATCCGTTATCTGTAGCCGCTTATCCTGTTCTACAGGGTCTATCCCAGCTGACTATGGGTGAGAGGCGGGGTACACCCTGGACAAGTCGCCAGGTTATCGCAGGGCTGACACAGAGACAAACAACCATTCACACTCACGGTCAATTTAGAGCCACCAAGTCACCTAACCTGCATGTCTTTGGACTGTGGGGGACACTGGAGCACCCGGAGGAAACCCACGCAGACACGGGGAGAACATGCAAACTCCACATAGAAAGGCCCTCGCTGGCCGCTGGGCTCGAACCCAGGACCTTCTTGCTGTGAGGCGACAGGGCTAACCATTACACCACTGTGCCACCCCATTTAGGACAATTATATAACCTAAATAAAACATAAAACACAACGGCTGTGAGCACAATCATTTATTTGTGTACTTTTACTGAATGCAACTTAACATTTAAAAACATTTTTTTTTAAAAGTGCCTACCTGCTTCAGTTTGTGTGTTAAAAGAAGACTTCCCCACTTTTTAGCAATTAAAAGCTAGAGGAAAACTAGATTCTAGATTTTTGCTTATTCAATTAAATATGTGTTTTGATCATGCAGTCACAATAAGAGCTACATGCTCTTGTTGAGAGGCTTTGCACTTTCTTCTGATATGTCGTAACATACTGTATGTGACAGACACATTGACAACAAGTTATTTTATTCCCATAACACTTTAATAGTACTGAGTGATCATGAATCAGGAATATTTACGTAGACTGAGTCCTAAACTCATATTACTGTATTAAATAACACTAAATAACGATGTCATTGTGCTATTATTGTACAACATTAAGTGAACTACTTTAAAACTAGAATGCATTGTGCAGTTTAGGACACAGCCGTGAATTCTAGTTTAATTCATGCCTTTTGCAGAGATGAGATTAATGCCTACATTGAACAAACCACACAACAAAATGCTTTGCTGCATATTTCTTACTCACTCAACAATTCAGCAAAAAAGCTATTTTCAGTGAAACTTTGTAGGCACATTTGCAACCAGTAAAAACAAACTTGATCTAATGAGAAAGTCATAAACATTCAAACAAGGAAAGATGATGTGTTTACTTTGGTTTGCTTTCATGTAAATGAAGGCATGAGAAAAGGTCAGAATACTAACTCTGTCTCTAACTTTAACCATTGTATCTTTTCATGCACATTAAATTATGTTACTGCAGCAATCAACAAACAAACAAACAAACAAACAAACAAACAAACAAATCCAAGATTTATTATTTGCAAGACTGTCATGGGATTTTTTTTTTTTTTTTAATGAATTGCTTAAGTTGGTTAAAAAATCAATATTCATAGATTCTGGTGTTTTTTGAATGTTTTTGCATGAAATAATTTTGTTCAAAAGCAAAGTAATTACTTTTATTTTGATTTTTTTACACTGTAAGGAATGTCCAACAAGAATTATAGTAACTAATTTATTGTATTTAGCGTGAGCTAATCTCGCAGGATTTCTGAGAGAGTTTTAAATCATATACATAAAAAACACTTGATTTTACCTGATAGCTAGTTGCTAGCTAAGACAAAACTAATCTGACAGGGATTCTAAGAAGATTTTTAAGAAATAATCATACATATTCATAATCTATCTTTTTATTTTGACTGCTGAAAACTTAATTTAGCTGTCAGCATTAGGTGCCTGTGATCTCATCTCTCATTATCTCTAGCCGCTTTATCCTGTTCTACAGGGTCACAGGCAAGCTGAAGCCTATCCCATCTGACTACGGGCGAAAGGCGGGGTACACCCTGGACAAGTCACCAGGTCATCACAGGGCTGACACATAGACACAGACAACCATTCACACTCACACCTACGGTCAAGTTAGAGTCACCAGTTAACCTAACCTGCATGTCTTTGGACTGTGGGGGAAACCAGAGCACCCGGAGGAAACCCACACGGACATGGGGAGAACATGCAAACTCCGCACAGAAAGGCCCTCGCCGGCCACGGGGTCGAACCCAGACCCTCTTGCTGTGAGGCGACAGCACTAACCTCTACACCACCGTGCCACCCCGGTGCCTGTGATATTATTATTAAAATGTTTTTACTTAACTTGATGAACACAATCTAATATAATTATTAAACATAACAATGAGTTATGTCAAAGTCTGTTGAGTAAAGAAAACAACATTTCTCTAGGTCATTTTAGCATTCTAGATAAGTCCAACATTTCCCTATATAGAGGGGGAAGCTGTGTAACTACATTCTTTGAACATCATTCATTCTTTTCCTTTTCTTTCTGGTTTTCCTGGTGGGGGTCACAGCGGCAAAAAACAAACAAACAGAGAAAGTCAATCCAGAAATCCCTATTCCCAGCCACAGATTCCAACTCCTCCCAAGGGATCCCAGAAAAAAAGAAAATCTCTTCAGATGGTCTGGGATCTAGCACAGGGTCTTTCTCCACTGGGACATGCCTGATACAGCTCTACTGGGAGCAGTCCAGTGGACATCCTTGGTGCCCCAACTACCTCAACTAGCTCCTCTCAATTTGGAGGTGCAGTGGCTCTACTATGAAACTCTCTTGGATTGTCTAGCTCCTCTTTCGATCATGGAGAGTAAGCTCAAAAACCCTATGGAGGACGCTCTTCATTTCCACTGCCTGTACTCATGACCTTATCATTCAGCCACTCACAGTTCATGGTCACAGGTGAGGATAGAGCTGTACCTTGGAAAGTATTAATCACTGAGATGTATTACTTGTAAGATGTACAGTGTATTAAGTGATGCAAAACTAGGGAACATTTTATTAAATGAAACCTACCTTATAAACTACTTGTAGACCCCATTTATGCTTGATAGTTTCAAGAGTCTTGAGTATCAGGATTATATCAGGATGGAGATTATTCACATAAAAATGAAAGTGTAAATGGGATTAAGACAAATTCATAACAAACTTAAATCTGATCACTCAAAATGAGATTACTTATAACTACACTATAATTATGGCACTCTGAGCCACATTATGGAAGGTAAAAAACTTTCCTCACAGAACTTCACAGAATTTATACCCCCTTTTCCAGCAATGGGGCTGGAGTTTTACTATGCCTTTTTTAAACAGAGCTTAAAAAAAATAATGTGCCTAGAGAGCACAATAAAACATGAATATAGTTTTGTATTGTATATAGCTAGAATCGGGCGGCACAGTGGTGTATTGGTTAGCGCTGTCGCCTAACAGCAAGAAGGTCCTGGGTTCGAGGGCCTTTCTGTGTGGAGTTTGCATGTTCTCCCCGTGTCCACGTGGGTTTCCTCCGGGTGCTCCGGTTTCCCCCACAGTCCAAAGACATGCAGGTTAGGTTAACTGGTGACTCTAAAATTGACCGTAGGTGTGAATGTGAGTGTGAATGGTTGTCTGTGTCTATGTGTCAGCCCTGTGATGACCTGGCGACTTGTCCAGGGTGTACCCCGCCTTTCGCCCGTAGTCAGCTGGGATAGGCTCCACCTTGCCTGCGACCCTGTAGAAGGATAAAGCAGCTTGAGATAATGAGATGAGATATAGCTAGAATCATTTTGCAAATTGAATGAAAACATGTGCAGGTACATCTCAAATTATGAGGATATTGTGAAAAAGTTCTTTTTTTTTGTAATTTAATTCCAAAAGGTAAACTTTCATTTATTCTATATTCATGACATGTAAAGTGAAATATTTCAAATCTTTTTTGTTTTAATTTTGATGATTATGGCTTATAGCTCATGAAAATCAGAAATCCAGTATCTCAATTTATTAGAATATTTCCTAAGATCAATCAAAAAGTATTTACAATACAGAAATGCCCAACTTCTGAAAAGTATGTTCATTTATACACTCAATACTTGGTTGGGGCTTCTTTGATAGTGGCCTTTGGCTCATCTCTATTTTGGGTTGGGTGTTTCTCAGCTTCCTCTTGGCAATATCACATAGTCTATGGGGTTCAGATCAGGCAAGTTGGCTGGTCAATCAAGCACAGTAATGTCATGATCAGCAAACCATTTGGTAGTAGTTTTGGCACTGTGGGCAGGTGCTGAATCCTGCTGGAAAAGGAAATCAACATTTCCATAAAGCTTGTCAGCTGATGGAAGCATGAAGTGCTCTAAAATCTCCTGGTAGACAGCTGTGTTGACTTTGGACTTGATAAAACACAGTGGACCAACACCAGCAGATGGCATGGCACCCCAAATCATCACAGACTGCAGAAACTTCACACTGGACTTCAAACACATTGGATTCTGTGCCTCTCCACTCTTCCTCCAGACTCTAGGACCTTGATTTCCAAATGATATGCAAAATTTACTTTCATCTGAAAAGAGGACTTTGGACCACTGTGCAACAGTCCAGTGTTTTCTCTCCTTAGCCTAGTTAAGACACTTCTGATGTTGTCTCTGGTTCAGGAGTGGCTTGATATTAGGAATGCAACAGTTGTAGCCCCTTTCCTGAAGATGTCTGTGCGTAGTGACTCTTGATGCACTGAAACCAACCTCAGTCCACTCCTTGTCAAGCTCTCCCAAGTTCTTGAATTGACTTTTCTTGACAATCCTCTCAAGGCTGTGGTCATCCCTGTTGCTTGTGCACCTTTTCCAGCCAGCCTTTTCAGCAATGACCTTCTGTGGCTTACCTTCCTTCCAGATGATCGTCTTCTGGACAACTGTCAAGTCAGTAGTCTTTCCCATGATTGTGGTTGCATGTACTGAACTACACTGAGACATACATGGAATTTATACTGTTGGAATAGTAATTTACTCAAATGAAATATTCTAATATGTTGAGATTTGTAATGAGTCTAGAATATATTACATTTTCACTTTCTTAAATGACTGATGGAAAATATTGGACTTTTTCATGATATTGTAATTTTTTTTAAAATGCACCTATACACATGTAGCCAAAGTCTTTATAATAAAGTCTGTATACTCAGTAGCTGCATTGGCAAAGCTTTCAGGCACTTATTTCTTGTCATACAAGAATAGTGTAAAAATTTCTGGTCTTTGTCTTCGGTGAAACAGGAAAACATTTTGATTAATTTTGCTCCAATTACCAAGCATGTGTGTTATTCCATAACAACCAAGGTAAAGTGGTGAACCTTATTTATATCTATTTCTATGGTGATCATCAAATCAGAGATCTGAGAACTAAATCATATGTAAACTACATAAGATAAAACATAATGGCTTCGATACTCAATGTACAGGAATGCCAATGTTGATGCTTTTGAAAATATTAGCAAGATTGAAAACTGTTGTTTTTGTTGTTCTTTTTACCTCAGCCAACTTTGTTGGAGTAGGTTATGTCTTTGCCTCTATTTCTTTGTTTGTTTGGCTTTTCCCAATGGAACTCAAAAAGTAGTGAATGGATTTTGATGAAATTTTGAGGAAATATGGGCTATGGACCAAGGAACATTTGATTGGATTTTAATGCAAATCCAGATATGTATGTGGATCCAGGATTTTTTTTTTGTCTGTTCCCAACATAAATCAAAAAGTAGTGAATGAATTTTGATGAAATTTAGTGTACTGCTTTAGTATTATCCTAGGTTCAAATATTTTGATTTTGATGTTATGTGGCCTGGCTAAGTTATGCACTCTAATGATTGCCCTCCTAGTTTTTTGTTTGTTTGTTTTCTTTCTTTGTTTGTTTGTTTGTTTTAATGTGGCAACCATCTTATTTGTAAAGCAACTACAAACAAAGAGCAACATTCAACAGCTCATGGAAATCATTCTGGACAATTGGAGATGCTTTTGGCTTAACCATGTGGTTAAACTAATATTAGAATACAATCCAAATACAAGACATATAACCAGGAGTGTTTGATTCATTACTCTATTGGGCTGGATGCATGTTGGTTCTATGTGCTCCTGATGATGTGAATTTGAGTGCATCATCCTCTGTGGATGGTAGGGCACCACATCAGATGACACTGTGACCAGGTGCCACTGAGCTGCTTATATTTGGCATCACGCTCCTACCAAAAATCAGACCAATACACAGATTTACTGTTAGAGTTTGGCTGGGATTCAAACCCGGGTCGCTGGTGTGATAATCCAGCAAACCCCCACTAGGCCACCAGGGGGATGACTCAAGTGCAGAGGTGTGAGGTGAAAGTAGAGTATCAAAAACAGTTTATTTACAATATGTACAATCCAAGGGAAAAAACAAAAAGAATAATCCAAAGCTCAGAAGATAAACAAAAATAAAATATCCCAAGGTTCAAAGTCCAAAATCCAAATAAGAAAAGAAGAGGCAAAAACTCAAACACTCAGAAGATAAAAAGGTCAAAACAAAATCCACAAAGTCCAAAAGAAAGAAGCAAAAAACCAAGAATACAAAGACACAGGCAAGGTACATGGGACAGAGGGAACTAGCACTAACAGCATAGCAAAGGAAAGAGACTCCATGACAAGGGAACAAACAGAGGAGTATTTATACACACACTAATTAAGGAACAAGGCGGGGCAAGAAACAGGCAATGAAGACAAACACAAAGAACACAGTGGCGGCCTCTAGAGGCCAAAACAAACATGACAAGATGGAAATAACAGCGGCCTCTAGAGGCCAAAACAGTCCCAGTCCTAACAGGACCCCCCCCCCCCCCCCCCCCCCCAGGAGTGTCTCCTGACGTTCCCAGGGCGATCCGGATGGGCCAAATGGAAGTCCCGACATAGTCCTTTATCTAGAATGTCCCAGGCGGGGACCCAACAGCGTTCCTCAGGGCCATAGCCCTCCCAGTCAACTAGATATTGAAGCCAGCCGCGGACCCGGCGGGAGTCAAGCAGGCGATGCACAGTGAACACAGTCTGACCCTGGAAGATGCGGGGGGGGTTCCTAGGGGCAGGGGCATACGTGGATGTCAGTACAGGCCACAACAGGGAAACATGGAACGTGGGGTTGATCCTCAGAGTCCGGGGCAACTGGAGCTGGTAGGCGACAGGGTTCACCCTACGCACCACTTTGAAGGGGCCAATGTAGCGAGGAGCAAGCTTGCGGTTCTCCACCCGCAGCGGAAGGTCCTTAGTGGACAGCCAAACCTGCTGCCCAGGGCGGAAAGCATGGGCAGGTCTTCTATGGCGGTTGGCCTGAGTCTGGTTGGTTCTGGAGGTCTGGATGAGGGTCTTCCTGACCTTGCTCCAGGTCTTGCGACACCGTCTCACATATTGGTTGACCGAGGGCACCCCCGCGTCCTCCTCCTGGTCCGGGAACAGAGGTGGCTGGAACCCGAATTGGCACTGGAATGGCGACAGCTTGGTGGCCGATGACTGCAGGGTGTTGTGGGCGTACTCTGCCCATGGCAGCCAGGTGCTCCACGATGTCAGGTTATCCATAGCCAGGCCTCGCAGGGTGGTTTCCAGGTCCTGGTTGAGCCTCTCCGTCTGGCCATTGGACTGTGGGTGAAACCCAGAGGAGAGGCTGGCAGTGGCTCCAATGACCTTGCGGAACCCGTGCCACACTCGGGAGGAAAACTGGGGCCCTCGGTCTGAGACGATGTCCTGTGGGAGACCAAAGACTCGGAAGACATGAGTGAATAATAGTTTAGCAGTTTCAAGAGCAGAAGGGAGCTTGCACAGTGGTAAAAAGTGGCAGGCCTTGGAGAATCTGTCAACTATGACCAATATGACAGTGTTACCTTGTGACTCAGGGAGACCCGTGATGAAGTCGACTGCCACGTGGGACCAGGGATGCCAGGGAATGGTCAGAGGATGCAGGAGACCCTGGGGATGCTGTAGCGGGTTCTCGGTTCTGGTGCAGACCTCACAGGACAGGACAAATGACCTTACTTCCTTCTCCATGTTAGGCCACCAGAAGCATCTTTTCAGGAAGTCCAGGGTCCTCCAAGCTCCCGGGTGGGCAGTGAGAGGGGAAGAGTGACCCCACTGGAGAACCTTGGCCCGGGCTTGATGTGGGACGTACAAGAGGCCCGGTGGCCCCGTCCCAGGACCGGGGTCCTGGCGTTGGGCTCGTCGGACAGCCTCCTCAATACCCCAGTGGACAGGGGCCACAATCCGGGACACAGGGATAATAGGCCCGACTTCACTCTCCCTGTTAGTGGCAGAGAACAGCCTGGACAGTGCGTCAGGTTTGGTGTTCCTGGAGCCGGGGCGGTACGAGAGGGTGAAGTCAAACCGACTGAAAAACAGGGCCCACCTAGCCTGTCGTGGGTTCAGTCTCTTGGCTTGCTGGAGGTACTCCAGGTTCTTGTGGTCCGTCCAAACCAGGAATGGATGTTGCGCTCCCTCCAGCCAGTGCCTCCACTCCTCAAGGGCCAGTTTGACCGCTAGCAGTTCTCAATCCCCCACATCGTACCGGGACTCCACAGGACTCAGGCAGTGGGAGAAGTAAGCGCAAGGGTGCAGCTTTCCTTCCGAAAGTTGAGAGAGCACCACGCCGACACCACTGTCTGAGGCGTCCACCTCCACGATGAATGGTTGGGAGGTGTCCGGGAGGACCAGAATGGGTGCCATGCAGAAGCGGTGCTTGAGGTCTTTGAACGCCTTTTCCGCCTGAGGAGACCAGACTTAAGATCCACCTGTCCCTTTGGTGAGGTCCGACATGGGTGCTGCTACAGAACTAAAGTTCCTGATAAACTTGCGGTAGAAGTTAGCAAATCCTAAGAACCGCTGAACCTCTTTGACGGACTTGGGAGTGGGCCAGTCCCGGACGGCCAGGGTCTTGGCTGGGTCCATTTGGAGTTGGCCTGTCCGTACAATAAAACCCAGAAAGGAGACCTCGGGAACATGAAATTCGCATTTCTGGGCCTTGGCGAACAGATTGTTCTGTAGCAGCCTCTGGAGAACCTGGCGGACATGGTGGCGGTGCTCCTGCATGGTCTTGGAAAAGATAAGGATGTCGTCAAGGTAGACAAAAACGTACAGGTTTATCATGTCCCTCAAGACATCGTTGATTAGGGCCTGAAAAACAGCTGGTGCGTTGGTGAGTCCGAAGGGCATCACCTGGTATTCGTAGTGCCCAGACGGGGTGTTAAAGGCAGTCTTCCACTCGTCTCCCTGTCGGATATGGATGAGGTGGTATGCATTCCGTAGGTCCAACTTGGTGAAGACGGTGGCGCCTTGGAGCAGGTCGAATGCTGTGGACATCAGCGGAAGGGGATATCGGTTGCACACAGTGATCTTGTTCAGGCCCCTGTAGTCAATACATGGTCGGAGCCCCCCATTCTTCTTGCCAACAAAGAAGAAGCCGGCACCAGCAGGTGAGGTGGAGGGTCGAATAAACCCAGAGACCAGGGCATCTTTGAGGTATTCCTCCATGGCCTTGCGTTCTGGCTGAGAGAGGGAAAACAGTCTGCCACGAGGAGGGGTAGTCCCAGGGAGCAAGTCGATGGCACAGTTGTAGGCCCGGTGTGGAGGAAGAACGGTGGCCCTGCTCTTGCTGAATACCTCCTTCAAATCCCAGTACTCTGTGGGAACTTGAGATAGCTCGGTGAGATCAAGGGGCTTGGCAGGAGACACAGGAGGGCTAGAGAGCAGACAAGAGGCATGGCACGCAGGACCCCATTCCACAACCTGGCTTGTTACCCAGTCTATACGAGGGTTGTGGCGGGTAAGCCAAGGAAGGCCTAGAATAACTGGGAACTCAGGTGAAGGAATCAGGTGCAGGGATATTTCTTCCTTGTGACCTTGAGACTGGAGGAAGACTGGAGAAGTAACTTGGGTGACTCTTCCATCACCTAACGCTTGGCCATCGAGGGCAGACACAGACAGTGGGACTTCAAGAGGCGCAGTCGGGACATTGATGCTTTGGGCGAAGTGGATATCCATAAAGTTTCCAGCCGCCCCTGAGTCTAACAAGGCTTGACAAGAGTGGACGGACTCACCCCAGGAGATGGAGACCGGGATGTAGATTCCTTGGCCAGGGAGTCCGGGAGAGAGGGTAGGCCCCGTCACAACCCTCCCTCGGCTGGACGGGGCGGTCCTTTTCCCAAGAGCTCGGGACATGATGCTCGGAAGTGACCAGGCTTGCCACAGTAGATGCAGCACTTGTCCCTCCTTCTGCGCTCCCTCTCGGCTACGGACAGACGAGTACGGCCAACTTGCATGGGCTCTGGACAGTCACTGGAGGAGGTAGACGGGCTCCATGTAGAGGCAGTGAGGCCGGGGAGACTCAGGACTTGGCGGTGTTCTCTAATCCTGTTGTCCAGACGAATAGCATGTGAGATCAGAGTTTCGAGGTCACTTGGGCATCCAATAGAGGCCAGGCCGTCTTTGATGGGGTCAGACAAACCATTGTGAAAGGCTGACACTAGGGCAGCCTCATTCCATCCGCTGACTGCTGCGAGCGTCCGGAACGATATGGCATAGTCTGCGACGCTTCCTCCTTGCCAGATGGACATGAGCTTTCTGGCTGCGTCGGTACTGATGTCTGCCTGGTCGAAGACCCAAAGCATCTCTTCAGTAAACAGTTCAAAATCAGAGCACTCGGGTCCCTGTCTCTGCCAGATAGCTGTTGCCCAAGCCTTACCAGCTAACAAGGTTATCACAAAGGATCTTGCAGCGATCCGTAGTGTAGGTGGTAGGCTGGAGCTCAAAGGTGAGTTGGCATTGAGTAAGGAACTCCCAGCACTCACCGTCATACCTCTGTGGTGCAGGAAGGCTGGGTTCGCAAGGTGAAGGAGACAGTGTGGCAGGAGGCACTGGAGCAGGATGAGGAGATGCAGGCAGAGGTGTCAGCTGCACCAGGGTTTTCCCAATTTGCTGAAGCAGTACCTCATGTTGGCTGGTGAGCGTTCATCCATGAGCATCCATGGTCGCTCCAAAGCATGTCAAAGCTGCCATAATTCCCTGAAGGTTGGCCGGGTAGACAGTTGAAGTCTGCTGAGTCGGTCATGACGGAGTCTTTCTGTTAGGGTTTTGCTGGGATTCGAACCCAGGTCGCTGGTGTGATAATCCAGCAAACCCCCACTAGGCCACCAGGGGGATAACTCAAGTGCAGAGGCGTGAGGCGAAAGTAGAGTATCAAAAACAGTTTATTTACAATATGTACAATCCAAGGGAAAAAACAAAAAGAATAATCCAAAGCTCAGAAGATAAACAAAAATAAAATATCCCAAGGTTCAAAGTCCAAAATCCAAATAAGAAAAGAAGAGGCAAAAACTCAAATGCTCAGAAGATAAAAAGGTCAAAACAAAATCCACAAAGTCCAAAAGAAAGAAGCAAAAAACCAAGAATACAAAGACACAGGCAAGGTACATGGGACAGAGGGAACTAGCACTAACAGCATAGCAAAGGAAAGAGACTCCGTGACAAGGGAACAAACAGAGGGGTATTTATACACACACTAATTAAGGAACAGGGCGGGGCAGGAAACAGGCAATGAAGACAAACACAAAAAACACAGTGGCGGCCTCTAGAGGCCAAAACAAACATGACAAGATGGAAATAACAGCGGCCTCTAGAAGCCAAAACAGTCCCAGTCCTAACATTTACATATTGTGGCAGCAGGGGCATGGTCAAGCATCGGCTGTGAATGGCAAGGAGGCAGGTTGAACCAGTAGGTAACATCTGATGAGGTCCATCTGTGTCTAATTGCTGGCTGTCTATTAAAGGTGGGGTACAAGATTTTGGAATAACGGTTCCTGCAAGCCATAATTTGAAAGTTAACACGCCCGCCCTCGCCATGCTCCCACCCCCGTCTCCACCCCCTCCCCCTTATAAAGCCTGAGAAATTGGAAAAATAGCTCAAACTTTCTCATTTAAATTGTGTTTTCAGCCCCAATTTTCACTCCACACACATAATTTTCTCAAAAGTAGTAGCCACACTTGTCCTGATTCACACAATGTGTCTACCTGAGCGATAAGATTTACAGTTTTTGAATGAGAAGCCTGAAAGTGAGGAGAGGACAGGCGCCCAGTCCATAGACTGCCATTATAAACTTAGCAGAAAAGTCACTTGTTTTTAACTCGCTCTAGTGACCTCATTTTTTACACTACAGACAAAAAAATTACATCAATATGTTCAGGAGAGCCTTGTGGCACTCACTGTGAAAGAATTTTGTGAATATCTCCTTCCGTTTTCGTGTAAATCCCCATTGTTTGGAGGGAGCTGCTCTGAGGGAAGACTGCTCTTTTTGTATGCATTTCTCTGTCTTGAAGCGCAGCGGGTGGGGGAGGGGCTACTCGCAGGCTTCAGTCTGATTGACGTGTCAGTATCCAATCATTTTGAGGTGGTACCTCGATATGATTGGATGGCGTTTTTCCTTTATTTTACACTGTAGACTGGATTAAAATATTTCGTTTTTGGGTCAAACCTTCTATTGTACTGCTTGCAACATGGGTGTGAGGAGCTTTTCAAGCAATATGGAAAAAAATTACTCCTGAAAAACATCTTGTACCCCACCTTTAACCTGTGTCTCTGTGTTTCTTTCAGACAGCCAGGAATAAGAGGGAGAGCTGTGACACCCTGTTGTGTGTGTGTGTACACGTACGTGTATACAAAGTCATAAAATCACTGAAAAATGTGAAAATAAAAAGAACACAACTGTTCTGATGCCTGCTTCCAGTTTCTCTGTTTCCCACAAGTTAAAGAGCTGTAACACAGATGTAAAACCAATTAAAACCAGGCAACAGACAAATGTAAAAGCTGAAAGAGTGTTTATTCAGGCAAACTGGCAGACAAATCTAAATCATGAAGCAGAAAGCAGAATCCAAAAACAGGCAATGGTCAGGCAAGGCACATACAGGATATCAGAGCCAATATCAAAAAGGCTGTTGTGAATTATGTGAAGTGAAATCTTGAGTGCAAGAAGGTGCAGATGTAACACACAATAATAAACTGCATATTTTTGTTTTTTTTCCTACAACCCCAAATAAGGAAAAGGGATGTTAAGGAAAAAGCAAATAAAAAAAGAAAGCAGTGATTTCTTAATTTATTTTGACTTGTGTTTCAGTGCAGATAATATGAACCCAAGATATTTCATGTGCTGTCTGTTCAACTTCATTTAATTTGTTAATATACATCCATTCCTGCATTTCAGGCCTGCAAAACTTTCCATAAAAAGTTAGGATGGGGGCAATTTAGGGCTAGTAATGAAGTAAAACAATTAAATACTGATGTGATCAGAAATAGCTTCAAGAACAGTCATTCATCTACAGTTGAAATAACCAAGTGGGCTCAGGATTACTTTGACAAACCTTTGTCAAGCACTATAATATAGAGTTACATTCTTAAATGCCAGTTAAAGCTTTACTGTAAAAGTAGCTCACACTTCTTTGATAGCAGTATTCATGCAGAAAAGCACAATGAGATTTTGGCACAACATATGACGCGGTACGCGGTGGTCCGGACTACCGTTGTGGTCCGGACCACGCCGTTTTCAGGTGTGGTCCGGACCACCAAGTTCAGAAGACAAATAAATTTTAAATTTTCAGCTACTTCTTCCCCTAATTTAGAATAAATTCTTTCCTTTGCCCTTTCTTCTGTTGCTTTGTAGTCTCTAGCACATTTTTTCTTATTCCTTAGAAGCTGTTCATAACCACCCTGAGACATAATGACGAAAGTTGGTAAAATTATTTTTCACTTCCCTCGTGGCAGCTCCCGCTTTTTTACATGCGTTAGAACTGGTATCTTTTATTGCGCGTGTGTTTTACGCATGCATTTCTCTTCCGGTTTGAGAAAAAATAACAAATGATGTACGACTTTGTAAAAAAACTCGTATTAAATGACAAACACAGTATGATTTTGGTAAGTTTTTATTTATATCGTAATATAATACAGCATACGGTGAACCGGACCACAATCCAGGAAAAATAATTAATTAATGCCCTCGTTTTGTATGGAAAATACGGTGATCCGGACCACCGCGTACCGCGTCATATGCTGCCTTCAAGACAACACCTTTTCCAGGGATATTTCAACAAGACAATGCAAAAACTATATTCTGGACACATTACAAAGGCATGACTGCAGAAGGTGTCTGTCCCCAGTAGAGAATGTGTGGTGAATTTTGAAATGAAAAATATGACAACAATGACCCTGTTCTGTTGCACAGCTTAAGACCTGTTTGCAGGAAAAATGGGACAAAATAATGCCTGAAATATTTCATCACTTGGTGTCTTCAGTCCATAAACTTGCCATGCCATGGGGGATTACATATAGGAGGCTCTACAACAAGGGTATATCTGACCCTCCATGTCACCTGCATCTGCTGGTTTGCTTTTTGTGGAGAAGAAAGGAGGGGGTTTTAAACTATGCATTGACTACAGAGGGCTAAATCAAATCATGGTGAAATATCCATACCCCTTGCCTTCAGTCCCCTCAGCCCTGGAGCAACTTCATTCAACAAAGGTGTTCACCAAGCTTGATCTCCATAGTGCTTACAACTTGGTGTATGTCCAAGAGGGAGACAAGTGGAAGATGATGTTTAGCACCACCTCTGGCCACTATGAATATTGCATGATGTCATATGGACTATCTTGCATGCCAAGCATCTTCCAATGCCTGATCAATGATGTACTGAGGGACATGCTCGGCAAGTTTGTTATCGCCTACAGTGGTGCTTGAAAGTTTGTGAACCCTTTTGAATTTTCTATATTTCTGCATAAATATGACCTAAAAAATTATCAGATTTTCACACAAGTCCTAAAAGTAGATAAAGAGAACCCAGTTAAACAAATGAGACAAAAATATTATACTTGGTAATTTACGTATTGAGGAAAATGATCCAATGTTACATATCTGTGAGTGGTAAAAGTATGCGAACCTCTAGGATTAGCAGTTAATTTGAGGGTGAAATTAGTCAGCTGTTTTCAATCAATGGGATGACAATCAGGTGTGAGTGGGCACCGTGTTTTATTTAAAGAACAGGGATCTATCAAAGTCTGATCTTCACAACACATGTTTGTGGAAGTGTATCATGGCACGAACAAAGGAGATTTCTGAGGACCTCAGAAAAAGTGTTGTTGATGCTCATCAGGTTGGAAAAGGTTACAAAACCATCTCTAAAGAGTTTGGACTCCACCAATCCACAGTCAGATAGTGTGTGTACAAATGGAAGAAATTCAAGACCATTGTTACCCTCCTTAGGAGTGGCCGACCAACAAAAATCACTCTGCAGTTTGCTAAAGATCACGTGGACAAGCCAGAAGGCTATTGGAAAAATGTTTTGTGGATGGATGAGACCAAAATAGAACTTTTTGGTTTAAATGAGAAACATTATGTTTGGAGAAAGGAAAACACTGCATTCCAGCATAAGAATCTTATCCCATCTGTGAAACATGGTGGTGGTAGTATCATGGTTTGGGACTGTTTTGCTGTATCTGGGCCAGGACAGCTTGCCATCATTGATGGAACAATGAATTCTGAATTATATCAACGAATTCTAAAGGAAAATGTCAGGACATCTGTCCATGAACTGAATCTCAAGAGAAGGTGGGTAATGCAGCAAGACAATGACCCTAAGCACACAAGTCATTCTACCAAAGAATGGTTAAAGAAGAATAAAGTTAATGTTTTGGAATGGCTAAGTCAAAGTCCTGACCTTAATCCAATTGAAATGCTGTGGAAGGACCTGAAGCGAGCAGTTCATGTGAGGAAACCCACCAACATCCCAGAGTTGAAGCTGTTCTGTATGGAGGAATGGGCTAAAATTTGTCCAAGCCGGTGTGCAGGACTGATCAACAGTTACCAGAAATGTTTAGTTGCAGTTATTGCTGCACAAGGGGGTCACACCAGATACTGAAAGCAAAGGTTCACATACTTTTGCCACTCACAGATATGTAATATTGGATCATTTTCCTCAATAAATAAATAACCAAGTATAATATTTTTTGTCTCATTTGTTTAACTGGGTTCTCTTTATTTACTTTTAGGACTTGTGTGAAAATCTGATGATGTTTTAGATCATATTTATGCAGAAATATAGAAAATTCTAAAGGTTCACAAACTTTCAAGCACCACTGTATATTGACAACATTCTCATCTATTCCCCTGACCAACAACATCATGAGCACCATGTCAAGAAAGCCCTAGCAAAACTTCCAGACAACCAAATGTTTTTTTAAGGCAGAGAAGTGTGAATTCCATATCATCCGAAGTTCATTCCTGGGGTACATTATCAGTGCAGAGGGGGTAACCATGGATCAGGAGAATGTCTCAGCAGTTACCATGTGGCCTACCCCCACTGTAATCAATGAGCTCCAATGTTTCCTAGGATTTACCGCTTTCTCCCGGTGATTCATCAGAGGATTCAGCTCAATCTCCGCTCCACTTACCGCCCTACTCAAGAAGGGTCCCAAGCGCCTCTAATGGAGCCCTGAGGCTGAGAAAGCCTTCCCAGAATTCAAAACTGCCTTCAAGTCTGCTCCCATCCTCAAACACCCTGATCCCACTATGCCATTCATTATGGAGGTGGATGCCTCGGAGTCCGGTGTTGGAGTGGTACTATCTCAGTACATCTTGGAGAAAAACCCAAGTTACAGCCTGTGGTGTTTTTCTCCAAGAAACTCACCCCACTGAACATAATTACGACATGGGTAACCAGGAACTGTTGGCTGTGAAGTTGGCATTGGAGGAATAGTGACACTGGATGGAAAGGGCAACCTACCCTTTCACCATCTTTACAGATCACAAGAATCTGGAGTACTTCAAGTCTGCCAAAAGACTCAACCCTCACCAAGCTTACTGGACACTCTTCTTCACACTGTTATAATTAATCACAGCCTACAGACTGGGCTCAAAAACACTAAAGCTGACTCCATAACCCATCATTCCCCCAGCTTGCTTTCTCAACACGATGACTTGGGAGATAGGTAGAGAACTCATTCAGACTCTGACGTATCATGTTCCTGCCAACTGCCCCACCAAAATCACCTATGTCCTGCCATGCCTCCAAGGCTGGCTAATCATCTGGGCATACACTACTCCTGCACCTGGGCATCTGAGCAGCCAATGTGCCTGCCTGCTAATAAAAACTAAGTATTACTGGCCCAAGATATTAAGGAACATCAACAAGTATATTTCCTCATGTTCAGCATGTGCACAGGCAAAAGTAAACTGGGTGCTTCCAGTAGGCCAACTCATGCCATTACCCATACTACAATGCCCCTGGTCTCACATTGCCATTGACATCATCACTGATCTTCACAAGTTCCAGGATAACACTGTCATCATGGTGATCAAAATCACTGGTTCTCAAAATCTTTGAGGTTCATCCCCCTACCTGGCCTCCCCACAGCATTTGAAATGGTGAAATTGGTTTTCTCCCATGTCTTCTATTACTCTGGCATCCCTGAAGACATAGTCAGTGATCAGGGCCCCCAGTTCACGTCACAAGTTTGGGCCAAGTTCATGGACAACATGGGGGTTTCTGTGAGTTTGACTTCTGGCTATCAGCCCCAGTCTACTGGCCAAGTGGAAAGGGCTAATCAAGAGGTTGGATGCTTCCTCAGGGTGTTCTGCACAGAGAGAATAGAGTGACATGACAGTTCCTGCCATGCGCTGCACATACATAAAACTCACTGTGGTATTCTGCCACCCAACTTATGCCCTTCCACTGTATACTTGGCTATCAACCTCCCCTCTTCCCATTGGACAACTCTCCCACCAATGCACCTATGGTTGATGACTGGTTTAAGCACAGTGACCAAGTGTGGGGAGTGTCCATCAGCGCCTAGAGCAAGTGGCACAAAGATACAAGTACTTTGCTCAGCGTCATAGAGGTGAAACCCCTCAATATAACCCAGGTGATAGAGTATGGCTATCGACCAAGGACATCAGGAACCTGCAAGCTTGCAAGAAACTCAGTGCCATGTACACCTTTAAGACTCTGCAATACATCAACAACATCACCTACAAGCTGGACTTGCCCTGACACAGTAGACTGTCACCCTGATTCCACGTACTGTATCTTGCCTGAAACCTGCCATCCCTGGTCCCTTGGCCACTAATATTCCCTCCACTTCACCCCTGCACCTCCCATCCTTGACTGCTAACCAGGTTACATTGTCCATGACATCCTCAACTCTTGCCATAAAGGAGGTAGCCTTGAATACTTGGTTGAATGGGAGGGCTATGGTCCCAAAGAATGCTGCTGAGTCCTAGCAAAGGTTATCCTAGACCCATTCCTATGCAAAAATTTTCATGTTAAGCAACCTGATAAACCAGGCCCTCACTCTTGGGGCCATCCAAGAAAAAAATATCACTCCCAGAGTGAGCTCCTCATATGTGTGTGTGTGTGTGTGTGTGTGTGTGTGTGTGTGTGTGTGTGTGTGTGTGCGGGGGGTCCTGTAAAATCTACACCTTCTCACACTCAAGGATCCATTCCTCAGAATTCACAGCAGCCTTCAAATATGGCCACCATGGACTAAAATAACCATCTTGCACCTCACTGCTCTCAGTCTCCTGAGTTCTAACCACTCACACATGTCCCTGATTACAGCCTCAATCACAGACACTACTTAAGGACTATAGTATGCATTCACAAACTGTGAAATAAACGGTCAGTCTTCTCTTGTCTGATTTTACCGAGCCTTGTTAATTCATGTTGATATTCTGGTTACCAATTTACAACCCCGATTCCAAAAAAGTTGGGACAAAGTACAAATTGTAAATAAAAACGGAATGCAATGATGTGGAAGTTTCAAAATTCCATATTTTATTCAGAATAGAACATAGATGACATATCAAATGTTTAAACTGAGAAAATGTATCATTTAAAGAGAAAAATTAGGTGATTTTAAATTTCATGACAACAACACATATCAAAAAAGTTGGGACAAGGCCATGTTTACCACTGTGAGACATCCCGTTTTCTCTTTACAACAGTCTGTAAACGTCTGGGGACTGAGGAGACAAGTTGCTCAAGTTTAGGGATAATGTCTAGGTCTAATGTAGGATTCTACTTGCTCAACTGTCTTAGGTCTTTTTTGTCGTATCTTCCGTTTATGATGCGCCAAATGTTTTCTATGGGTGAAAGATCTGGACTGCAGTCTGGCCAGTTCAGTACCCACACCCTTCTTCTACATAGCCATGATGCTGTAATTGATGCAGTATGTGGTTTGGCATTGTCATGTTGGAAAATCCAAGGTCTTCCCTGAAAGAGACGTCATCTGGATGGGAGCATATGTTGCTCTAGAACCTGGATATACCTTTCAGCATTGATGGTGTCTTTCCAGATGTGTAAGCTGCCCATGCCACACGCACTAATGCAACCCCATACCATCAGAGATGCAGGCTTCTGAACTGAGCACTGATAACAACTTGGGTCGTCCTTCTCCTCTTTAGTCCGAATGACATGGCGTCCCTGATTTCCATAAAGAACTTCAAATTTTGATTCGTCTGACCACAGAACAGTTTTCCACTTTGCCACAGTCCATTTTAAATGAGTCTTGGCCCAGAGAAGATGTCTGCGCTTCTGGATCATGCATAGATATGGCTTCTTCTTTGAACTATAGAGTTTTAGCTGGCAACGGCGGATGGCACGGTGAATTGTGTTCACAGATAATGTTCTCTGGAAATATTCCTGAGCCCATTTTGTGATTTCCAAAACAGAAGCATGGCTGTATGTGATGCAGTGCTGTCTAAGGGCCCAAAGATCACGGGCACCCAGTATGGTTTTCCGGCCTTGACCCTTACATACATAGATTCTTCCAGATTCTCTGAATCTTTTGATGATATTATGCACTGTAGATGATGATATGTTCAAACTCTGCAATTTTACACTGTCGAACTCCTTTCTGATATTGCTCCACTATTTGTCGGCGCAGAATTAGGGGGATTGGTGATTCTCTTCCCATCTTTACTTCTGAGAGCCGCTGCCACTCCAAGATGCTCTTTTTATACCCAGTCATGTTAATGACCTATTACCAATTGACCTAATGAGTTGCAATTTGGTCCTCCAGCTGTTCCTTTTTTGTACCTTTAACTTTTCCAGCCTCTTATTGCCCCTGTCCCAACTTTTTTGAGATGTGCTACTGTCATGAAATTTCAAATGAGCCAATATTTGGCATGAAATTTCAAAATGTCTCACTTTCGACATTTGATATGTTGTCTATGTTCTACTGTGAATACAATATCAGTTTTTGAGATTTGTAAATTATTGCATTCCATTTTTATTTACAATTTGTACTTTGTCCCAACTTTTTTGGAATTGGGGTTGTAGTTTGTAATTTGGTTTTTGCTCTTTGTCTCTGCCTCTGATACTCTGTTTATGCCGTGCCTGACCATTGCCTGCTTTGACTCTGCATTTGTCAATCGATTTGGATTTGTCTGCCAGCTTTGCCTCATTAAACTCTCTGCTGCTTTTACATCTGTCTGTGGCCTGCATACCTGACACTGGAATACAACAACACCTTAAGCCCGATACAGACATCATACAATAAATATGGATAAAAGAGAATAAGCCAGTTCATCAATTAGTTTTGTCTCTCCCTTTTCCTCTCTTTGCATGTTGTCTTTCTCTTTTCTCCTTATTAGACAGCTTTCTGTCCTCATCTATTTTAAGAAGAAAAAGAAACCTTTATTTGTCACATGCACACTTCAAGCACAGTGAAATTCATCCTCTGCATTTAACCCATCTGAAGCAGTGAACACACGCACACACAACCAGAGCAGTGGGCAGTCACACTACAGCGCCCGGGGAGCAGTCAGGGGCTAGGTACCTTGCTCAAGGGCACTTCAGCCCAAGGCCGCCCCACGTTAACTTAACTGCATGTCTTTGGACTGTGGGGGAAACCGGAGTACCCGGAGGAAGCCCACGCAGACACGAGGAGAACATGCAAACTCCACACAGAAAGGCCCCCGCCGGCCACTGGGCTTGAACTCAGAACCTTCTTGCTGTGAGGCGACAGTGCTAACCACTACACCACCGTGCCGCCCATTTTTATTTTGCGGCTAACGCACATGATTAGCCCCCACCACACTGGTCTGTCAACCACTGCATCACTCCACGAATCTAATACACCACCATGCTTTAGGATGTCCTTCAAAGTGTCTTTATATCTCAGAAGAGGGCGACCAACTCTCCTGGAGCCCTCTATCAGAACACCATAGAGAAGTGTCTTCGCCGGCCGCTCGTCTGGCATGCGTCATGGCCCATCCAACGAAGCCTATTCCAGATGAGAATGATCTTGATATCTGTGGTGTTGGCACGATTCAGTACTTCATCGTTTGTAATGTAGTGGTCCCACTGGGTTTCAAGTATAGATCTCAAATGCCATTGTTGGACAGTCCTGAGAAGCATGATATGCTGACGACATATGGTCCAGGTCTCACTTCCGTACATCATTAGTGGGATGACACACTGATTGTATACCTTGAGCTTTGTTGCAACAGTCAGGTCTCTACAGTTAAAAACCCTGTCCCTTTGTGTTCCCAATGCACGTGAGGCAGCCTGAATGCGTGCAGTAATTTCTCTGTCTAACTTGCAATCTTTGGTGACATAACTACCAAGATATTTGAAGCGATCTACTCTCTTCAACTTATGTCCATCATTGTAGAAATCAACTTGTTCACCTACATTCATGGTTTCTGTCTTCTTGATGTTTATTTTGAGGCCCATTTTCTTTGACAAATTGCTGTAGGCAGACAACAAAAGCTGTAGAGCTGTGCCATCACTGGTAAATATCGCAATGTCGTCTGCATATTGGGCTTCTCTTATGTAACTGGTGAGAGACTTGATCTTGGATTTCAGGTGTTGCAGGTCAAATAAATCACCGTCATATCTGAAACGGATCTTGATGCTGAACTAAGGACCTTTGTTGTTAAAAGCAAGGTACAGCATGATGGCGGCGTATATTCCAAACAGAGCTGGAGCAAGCTTACAGCCCTGCTTGACACCACTGTTGTATTCAGTTGACTTGGACAGTTCTCCATCAATATGCAATCTAGCATGCACTCCAGAGTAGAGCTTCTTGATGACACGAACAAACTTGGGAGGGCACCCAAGCTTACTCAGGATCTTGAAGAGGAGCTCTCGATTCACACAATCAAATGCTTTAGTGAAGTCAGTAAAGGCAATGTGCAGATTCTGATGCTGTTCTCTGCACTTTTCCATAATTTGGTGTAAGATGAAGATGCCATCAATCGTGCTTTGACCTTCTCTGTAGCCAGACTGAGATTCAGAATAAACTAGCTCTGCCAGTCGTTGAAGATGCTGTAACATGATGTCAGAGAATACCTTGCCAATCACGCTGAGCAAAGATATGCCACAGTAGTTGCCACAGTAACTGTGATCACCCTTTTTAAATAGAATGCAGATAATGACGTCAATCACGTCTGCTGGCAGATTTACTGATGTCCAAAACAGATTGAAGATAGTGAACAAGAATGAAATCAGAGTTTGTCCACCATGCACAAGTACCTCCGGAATTATACCGTCTGGACCAGGGCTCTTCTTGAGTTTGGTGTTCTTGACAGCAGTCGTCACCTCGTCCATGGTAATGAGATCATCAAACTCCTCAATGAATAGACATTGTTCCAGCTCATCCAGTATGCTCAAATCAACATCAGTGGGTTGGTTTAAAAGCTTGTCAAAATGTTCAACCCATCTCTCCTTGATGTCATGTGGAGAGGAGAGGAGCTCACTGCTTTTTGTTCTTACTGGATTGAGGGTTTTTGGCTTTGGGACATGGACGGCATTGATCGTAGCATGGAACTCTCTGAGGTTTTTCTCCCTTGCATACCTCTCTGCTTTGTCTTCTTTTTGCTGAAACCATTTATTCTTAAGTCTCCTGATCTCATTTCGGAGCACTTTCCTGTCACCACTGAGTCTTTTGTCTTTAAGGAGAATCTGAATCTCTTCATCTTGATCATCAAACCAGTCTTCGCTCCTCTTCTTTTTCTTACCAAAAACATGTTTGGTTGCACTTTGAAGCACCTCTTTCAGACTGTCCCAAGATTCTTCACAATCTTGGAGTTTCTCATCCAGAAATCTCTCCAATTTCTCTTTCCTCTCTGCATTCATTGTTGTGTCTAACCTTGGTGGAGGTCTCATCCCTTTCCTCTTCTTCTTGACCACTATCTAACATTTGCATGTAAGGAGCTTGTGGTCTGTGAAGCAGTCAGCTGTGGGATTGATCTTTGTCACATTGATAAAGTTCTTGGCTTCTTTGTCGGCAAGCATATTTGGTGCCAATGATTGGATCACATACAGTTAGGTCCATAAATATTTGGACAGAGACAAAATTTTTCTAATTTTGGTTCTGTACATTACCACAGTGAATTTTGAACAAAACAATTCAGATGCAGTTGAAGTTCAGACTTTCAGCTTTAATTCAGTGGGTTGAACAAAATGATTGCATAAAAATGTGAGGAACTAAAGCATTTTTTAAACACAATCCCTTCATTTCAGGGGCTCAAAAGTAATTGGACAAATTAAATAATTGTAAATAAAATGTTCATTTCTAATACTTGGTTGAAAACCCTTTGTACCGAATTGATGTAACAGATCTGCCGAGGCTGTATCCCTGGCCAAGGGAGGCATGGGTGTGCTAACACTTGCCCAAGGTGTCCACTCAGGCTAGTGGAGGGAAGGAGTCACCTAACTTCTCCATTCTAGACTGGCTACCAAGCTAGGTCTAGCCATTGCCCATTGGACACTGGAATGTGGATCACATATCCTCCACACCACCACCCAAGGGGGTGAGGTCAAAAGCCAATTAGCCAGATCATTATTTTGCATAATTAAATATCCATGACTAGCTCAGACCAAAACTGTCATGCACACTCAAAACTCAGAGCTCTTTGTTTAATGGAATCCTTACTGACCTGTTCTACAAATCTCCAAGTTGCAATTCAAGAAACTTGGAGCTCTTTGGTGTTTAAATTCAGACAAACCTTCAAGCTGCAACACAAAGATTCACTGTTTCCATCTGCAACCAGCAAGATCCACTCTTCAAGAAACTTTAGCCATGAGACCCACAGAACTCCTAAAACCTCAAGAAGACTTTAAAACACCTTCAAAGCAGCATGGGAACTTCCAGAGAAATGCGCAAGCAGCAAACTTCCAAGTAATGAATTTGATAACCTAGGTGTTTTTATGTGTTTCCTGTAAGTTTCTCTGCATAAGTTGTCTTGTTTAAATCTACCACCACAGTGCTGTGTTGGGTCTCAGGCATCTATCTGGCAAAGACAGTAAGTCAGTCTTATTGTAAAATCAAGCTTCAATAATTTCATTTTCACAATCTATCCATTCCTTTCATATTTTCGTGTTTGTTAGTGTTTGTGTCTTAAAGTGCTGATGACACGAACATGTCTCTATGCAATTTCTTAAATAAACTATACAACATGGCAAACATGTTAGATTTCTGTTATAATTACGTGAAAAGAAGCTGTTGTTACGCGAATATCCAACTTTTAATTGCACAGCGCAAGAAAACTGGGTCCGTGGCTCGCGGCCATGCTGTGACGTCAGCGGAAGAACATGCTGCGGTTCACTGGCTGTTCTACTCAATGGAAATGGCGCATGAAAACGCCGGTGAACTCTCTAGTGCTAGCTCTTCCTCTGAACAAAAGAACAACCAAATACTGGTACTTTAAGCAGTGATCATGATGGCATGATTTTATCTGATTTTAAATAAATGAGACTGATAATAATGTGAATGTTCACAACTAGTACATACAAACTCTGCAGCTTCTGATTCAGCAGCTGCGTCATACTCCGCAAACACATCAGCAAGAACCTACAATATAAATGGAAATGCAATACATTAAGCTCAAATGACTTTTGGAAAGTATAATTTCTAAATTTTTTCTACATATTCTTGAAGTCGGTCATCGGAGTACTTGCTACCGTTCCCTAACAACACATGGCAAAGGGTAAAGTGTAGTGTTGCTACGAGTACTTGCTAAAGCCTCCGGTGGAAGATCCTCGATGTGCTGATAAGACATACAGTTCTATATAACACACAAGTGTCACGATAATCACAAAACAGATGCAAATTGTTAAAATACCTAATTTTTAAGCAATCATGTATTGATCTCTTCTGAATAGAATCTATGATAGCCTACCCTCTTTACCTTTTGCCTCTCGTTGCTAGGCGGCAGTTACATGAAAGCCGCAAGCTTTCACAAGCAAATACATGACTGATATCACGCCGACTTTATGATTACATTTATGATTATCATGAATGTGTACTCTATGATGTGTACTCTATGAGCGCTCTGGAGCGAGTCACTTCCAAGATGGCTGCGCAGACCGCAGTGTTACTATTTTTAGCATCATGTCGGAGCACTCTATAGCTCTACGTACCTTTATATTATGTCGTTTCACAACACACGTTCTGACAGGAGGACTGTCTTTGGAGGAGTCGCCTTGTCCCAGGCGACTGCTGGATCTGGCATAGCTACTAGTAGACCCCCTCCGGAATACTGTAGGCACTCCTGATGGTAGCAGCACACGTTTGTGCTGAACTGCACACCCAAGAGATTCTTTTAAGCTGAGAAGGGTGTCAAAACAATCTAAATTGAAGTGTTCAGAGCACAGGATGGATGTTGGTGAGGGCTCCCACTTGTCACGAGTGCGCCTGACTTGCTTCACCCACTTCGCATGCAGCTCGGGATCTCTGGGAAACTTGAATAAACTTACCCCATCCTTGTGGGTTTTGGAGCAAAAGCTGGCAACACAACGCGAAGGCATAATAACTATATATATATATATATATATATATATATATATATATATATATATATATATATAATAATGTATAATAATGTCTAATAAAAATACTAATAATGATAAACTGAACACCTGCCGCATCAACAACAAACTGGTAAGTGAGGAGGAAGATTCTTTCACTGACGTCATATAGCCCCTCCTCCTCATTCGTCTCCTGGGTGCTGCAGCCCCATCAAATTTGCCCAAATAGCCGCATTTTTTATCATAACTTGTAAAATAGGCGCCTTCGTGAATTAATATATGGATCATCGGGAATTACTTTTTATGTTATAAAACGTATATAACATAAAAACGTGTCATCAGCACTTTAATTGTTTTGTAGTTTAGGAATAAATGCTGTGTGTGTGTGTGTGTGTGTGTGTGTGTGTGTGTGTGTGTGTGTGTGTGTGTGTGTGTGTATTTTAAAGATTTGTCTGAGTGTTTGTCTTTCTCATGATTTTCATCCCTGGGTTGCTTGCTCATCATTACCTAAGCTCTTAACTAAATTCATCTTTCTCTTAAGATACAACAGAACTCTTTTCTGACTGTGCAGTAAGAGGTGTTTCGCTATGGCCTTATTACAGGCAGGTATTTATGACTAATTTCTGTAGATGGAATAGTTCCCATTTAGGCTATGTAATAATTCTGTGTTACTATTTAATTTCCCCTTTAATTTGAGCTATATTTTCCTTTATATAGACAATTGCTTTTTTCTAAAGCAAATCATATGTTGTCTATTATTGTAGGCATTGCTAATGACACAATGCCACTGTAAGCAGCGTGTTATGAAGCTTAATCTGTCTATGCCATGTTCATGATGAAGAGCACAGGTCAAAAGACTGTGTTATGATTGAGTAAGATGCTGCATTTCTTGACTAATGGAATGTAAAATACTGCACGATGAAGTCTTTATTTAACTGACTAAAACATGTTTACTTTGCTTCCACTGATTAATGCTTCTTATTTCCTTACACTTAGTTCTCTGCTGTAATTTATCGGTTAATCATATTATGCAAGATGCTGGCTTTCCTGAGGCTATTACAAAGGATTAAGTATCACCTATGCCAAGCATAAACAGCAGCGTTATTCAATATTCAATGCATTTAAATCAAGTCATTCAGGATGCTCACAACAAGGTTGGAATTTACTTACAGTCCCTGTGATGGCATATTTTTCATAAGTAATTTTATTTGGCAAATAGCACTGATAAGGTGCTGCTACTTAAGCTTAGTCTGGTCATAAAGAATATGATCATGCTCTTAAAGACTCTCACAATGGGCATATATAAAAGAGAATTTAATTAGAGGAGCTTAATGCATCCCTTTATTAGGTCTGGAGGGTATTCTTCCCCTTTTCTTCTGCATATTCATGGCACTGCTCTCCTCTATTGTGAGGCATTAATAAAAGAGCACAAGACTTTGGTATAGGGAAGCACAGATTTCTTCAACAAGTACAAAAACAGTATGGTTAGGAAGTACTGATCACAACTGACAGCAAGTAAAGCACAAGATAAACAGAAATAGGGTTGCTGGTCCTTAGTGCAGCAGCTTCAAAATACATTTGGTGCAGGCAGTCCCAAGGTTAATAAACCAAAGAAGTGGGAGAAATTATAAGCACTTGGCATAGAAAGATCTGTGGTAAACATTTTAAAATTTTCTTTTTACTCTGAAATGGTATGGGACAACTAGCATGCATACAATGAGAAAATTCCACTATATAAGCTGAGAATATCAGTCTCTGGACCATCGTCTTCTTCTTCTTCTTCTTCTTCTTCTTCAGTAGCACTTTATAACACTTTTTCATAACTGCTAGACATAAAATAATAGAAACCAATAACACTACGTTCAGATTGCAACCTGAAACGACCCATATCCGATTTGTTGTGAAATCCGATTTTTTTGTTAGGCCGTTCACATTACCAATTATATGAGACTTGTATGCGATCTCCAATATGAACGGAAAACTACCCAAAAGTGTCCCGCATGCGCAAATTGACACGTAATAAGCACATCTACGTAATACATAAACAAAAAAAAGCGCACTCTTCATGTTTAATGATTTCTTTTTTTGTTTGTTTGTTTGTTTAATTATCTGGTTAGTGTTAAAGTGTGAGGTCTCGTGTGTGTTTTTGTTTCTGAACTGAAATGAAAACGTGTAGCCTGGTAACGAGGGTTGACTCCTAAATGTCTCTCTAATTTCTATATAAGTGCACTACATGTTACTAGGAAGTAATGGATTTTTAAACTCTATATAGTGCACTCAAGCTTCAGTAGGCAGTCATTTGGGATACGGCCGCTGTATTACCAAACTCTTAATTCAGGCTTAATAATTTGCACATATTTATTTCGTCATATTAATAAACTTCATCTCATCTCATCTCATTATCTCTAGCCGCTTTATCCTGTTCTACAGGGTCTCAGGCAAGCTGGAGCCTATCCCAGCTGACTACGGGCAAAAGGCGGGGTACACCCTGGACAAGTCGCCAGGTCATCACAGGGCTGACACATAGACACAGACAACCATTCACACTCACATTCACACCTACGGTCAATTTAGAGTCACCTGTTAACCTAACCTGCATGTCTTTGGACTATGGGGGAGACCGGAGCACCCGGAGGAAACCCACGCGGACACGGGGAGAACATGCAAACTCCGCACAGAAAGGCCCTCACCGGCCACGGGGCTCGAACCCGGACCTTCTTGCTGTGAGGCGACAGCGCTAACCACTACACCACCATGCCGTCCTAATAAACTTTTTCTACATTTTTATAAATATTTATTTAGATTGTTTATAGCCAGCTGAATTCTTCAACTTCTCTCAGTGCTGGCTCAAGGTGCATAAACACCAGTGCAGTTTGCTATGGAGATGAGGCGAGACCTGGCGATGTGGTTTTTGTGGCGGCGGCAGAACTCACACAATAATCTGATTAACAGCAGACTAATGAGACTGAAGGTGTCAAATTACTGGAAATTTCCAGAACAATCTTATAATCTTGTAATACAGGATGGTTTAAGTTATAAATCAGTTATAGAAACTGTTTTATTTAATCAGGCTAACAGATCAACATCCAGGTCCCTACCAAATCCACCATTAGCTTGATCAATTCTATAAAAGTCTATTTAAATTCTGAAAACTGTACAAATGTTGTTGTTTTCCACCAAAGAGGCGGGATTAGCCAATGCAGAATAGTGACGTTTGTCTCTTGTTGATGACGTGTAGGTTGCATTAATGCGACCTGTCCGGTCAGACTGCAGTCGCATGTGAAAATATCGGATATGCATCGGATTTAGGACCACATATCCAAGCGGCCTGGGTCGCATGTGAAAAAATCGGATCTGTGTCGTTCAGATTGTCAATAACAAATCGGATACAGGTCGCATATGGGCAAAAAAATCGGATATGGGTCGTTTCAGGGTGCAGTCTGAACGTAGTCTAACAGTGCTAAGTAATAATGATAAATTACACTATTAACAAATGAATCCAGATCAATTATTCAGTAAGTAATAGACAATTAAAGACTGAGATGTGTAGTTAACTATTAACTTATAATTACTCCTCAACTTCATACATAACTAGGGGTTGCTAATAATAACTAATAATTAATTGCTGATCATATCAGCAATTAATTGCTGTTTAATAAAAACATTAATTGCCAGTTGCAAAATCTTAGCTTCCCATTCCATGTCTATTCCAGCACTAAAATATAAATGTCTAATTCCTTTACTATTGTTCACTAAAACAGGTCTCCTCAGAGCAGCAGTCAGCATGGTGTTCTTTGTATTTAGCTAGTCAAGTTCTAAAGGGATAAACAGACAACGATAACCTACCAAAGTACAAACTTGTAATGTAGCAATGATTTATTTATTTTATTTTTGTTAATGGTTTGGGATGTTTTCTCTGTTCTTGGTAACATTGAGGAATGTGATAAAACCTCAGATATTACTAAATATACCCTTCTTTTCACAAAATACTGTTCCAGATAATTATCAGCTCACACTTTTTTTAAGGTACCAAAATTAAAGCGATGCACTGCAAATAACATCCAGAAATCCATTATTAATCAATAGTGCATGTGCTACTGATGTGTGTCTGTATCGGACAAGTTAATTTAACCTCTGTCCTTTTCAATTCCTTGAAGAAATTAAGATGCTGTTCCAATTGTGGTGAGCTGACAGGGTATTCAAATGTCTTCCTGCTGTAATAACTCTATCCAAACAAGTTGATCGTATTAACATAATTGAAGATATACCAATCCAAGGCAGTTTCAGAGGGGAATGTCAGGTAGACATGGTTCTAATGGATTGTAATAACTTTGTTAGACTCATTTATAATCATGAGAGACCTACTTCAAGACTAGTGAGGGTCACAGGATTTCATCAAGAATGAGTATGTGAGCACGAATTAATTATAATATTTGAGGTCTCAAGACAGAGTAGCTAAATCATAAAATGTCATAAATATCCTTTTTTTTTTTTTTTGCTTCTGATGCCTCATAGCTTGTGACCCTTTACATTTTATACAAGCTATCGTATAATTATGTTCCTTCAGGGCACTCTAACTTGTCCTCTTTAGGTATTGTGGCAAAACTTACAGTATACACATGTTGATGTGATGTCCTGTTCTAGGAAGTGGCTTCTATAATTGGACATGATAGGCTTTTATACCATTTATGATCCATTTTATGTTGTACTAATTGGGCTGGTGAGATTTTAGTTCAGAGTGTCTGTTTCTATATTGGTAGAGATTGACAATTTTTTGATTGTCGAGGGCTTCTGATGGAATATGATTGGACATAATGATGTCTCTTCATCTAAATCCTGCAGTCAGAACATGACTGGGACTTTCCAGAGGAGGACAGCACACTGCAATATGTCAAGAGGTGTTTTTTTTTTTTTTTTACTGTTACACATGAGAACGTGGACCCATATTAGAGCCCACAGCCAAGCATTATGGACAGATCTTGAACTCCCAGAGGAAGTCATTATATGAGGACTCAGCTGTACCACAGGATGTCTACTGAAGAGAGAGAGAGAGAGAGAGAGAGAGAGAGAGAGAGAGAGAGAGAGAGAGAGAGCTGCTAGGGAATATAACAATATGACAGAATGACAGAGATAGATTGGAGGATATGGGGGGGAGTCTTTCCACATCAGCAAGTCAGTTTTCTATATCAATATTTGCAGTTTCACAAAGAAGTTTGGACTTCTCTCCATAACAAGTGTGAAAACATTTTTACACAAGAGACAAGAATAGAAGTTATTTTGCTTCCCTGCATTGTTCACCTTTGAATATAGATATTGACTGGAAGCAGAAGATAGCATTCAGTGCTGTTGTTTCATCTCATCTCATCTCATCTCATCTCATCTCATCTCATCTCATTATCTCTAGCCGCTTTATCCTTCTACAGGGTCGCAGGCAAGCTGGAGCCTATCCCAGCTGACTACGGGCGAAAGGCGGGGTACACCCTGGACAAGTCGCCAGGTCATCACAGGGCTGACACATAGACACAGACAACCATTCACACTCACATTCACACCTATGGTCAATTTAGGGTCACCAGTTAACCTAACCTGCATGTCTTTGGACTGTGGGGGAAACTGGAGCACCCGGAGGAAACCCACGCGGACACAGGGAGAACATGCAAACTCCACACAGAAAGGCCCTCGCTGGCCACGGGGCTCGAACCTGGACCTTCTTGCTGTGAGGCGACAGCGCTAACCACTACACCACCGTGCCGCCTGCTGTTGTTTCAAATATTAGTAAAACTGTCTGTTGTGAAAAAGGATGACATTGTCATAAAATTCCTAAACAAAATGGCAACAGCACAGTGAATGGTATTACTGTCTAGTTCCTACCTGGCCATACCTTTAATAGTTTTTTTTTTCAAGGAACAAAATCATCTTCCAAGTCTACCTCAACACCTACCAACCCAACACCCACAATTAAAAAAAAAAAAAAAAACACCCTTGACAGTCAATTTATGTATGTATTGCATCTGCATGATACTGGTCCGAGTGTCATAAACTCTCCCATAGTTGTCATGATATACTGGCATGCTCCAGGATGAGATTGCAAAACCTACTTTAATTAGCATTTACAATAAACATTGTAATGAAGTAAGAGTTCTACATATGCAATTATATCTAGTAATCTAGCTTCATTGGAAATTTAAGCCCCAATCCTGTAGTTAATAAAAGTTCATTAGTCTTCTTTCACATCAGGAAATTTTAATGAGTTTGCTTTTATAATGAGTTTTAGGTGCTATGAAAAGAAAGATGAAGAATGAGATATCTGGCATTTACAACAAGCTACCACTGTGCTTAATGAAACAAGACACAGAGAAATAGTCCTTAATTTGAACAGTACTAAAAAGATAAAAACATTCAGAAACCTTTTTTTTGTAATTAAAATTGTGTGTGTGTGTGTGTGTGTGTGTGTGTGTGTGTGTGTGTGTGTGTGTGTGTGTGTGTGCTGAGATTTTAGAATTGTATTTTGCTTGGGGCAGATTCAAGTTTGTTTATTTTATTACAAGATAATCTTTATTGAGTTTCTAAATAATAAATGTTGTCACAAATTCCCTCTCTCAGGGCTGCTGTCTTTTGTTTATATTGATCATGTGCCTTTTGTTTTGATTTTCAGTCTTGTCTCCACTACTGCTCTGTGATGTTCTGTGTTTAGTCTTGATTAGCTTGTCTTTATATAGCCTGTTGATATTCTAGTCTCATTGAATCTCAAGGCTTCTTGTTGGGTTTTCTTGATTACTTAGAGAAGACATAAACATAACCATGAACATAAAAAAGATCTTCTGCCATTTATTCTGAAGCAGCATTTTCATTTAAACAGCATACTAATTAGCAAAATAGCAAACAGCTAAGTTCAATATACAACCACAAATCAGAAAAAGTTGGGGCTGTGTGGAAAATGCAAATAAAAAAAAGAAAACAGTTATTTCTAAATTTACTTTGACTTGTATTTCACTGCAGACAGTCCCAAGATATTTCGTGTTTTGTCTGATCCACTTCATTTCATTTGTTAATATACATCCATTCCTGCAACACATTCTAAAAAAATGTTGTGGATGGGGCAATTTAGGGCTAGTAATGAGGTAAAACAATTAAATAGTAATGTGATTTGAAACACATGATGTCAACAGGTGATTGGACTCATGATTTGGTACAAAATCAGTATCCATGGAAGGCCTAGATTTTGAGGAGCAAAGATGGGCTGGGGATCTCCAGTTTGTCAACAAATGCATGAGAAAATTATTGAAATGTTTAATAACAATGTCCGTCAAAGAAAAATGTGAAGGGATTTGGATATTTCAACCTTTACGGTGCATAATATCATTAAATGTTTCAAGGAACCTGGAGGAATGTTGTGTAAAGGGCAAGGGCACAAGCCTAAGCTGAATAGCCATGGTCGTCGATCCCTCAGACAGCATTGCACCAAGAACCATCATTCATCTATAGCTGATATAACCATATGGGGTTCATATTACTTTGGAAAACCTTTGTCAAGTACTACAATACAGAGTTTTAGAGTTTAAAAGGAAAAAGTACAGAGTTACAGAGTTTAAAAGGAAAAGTGCAAAAAGGAAGCCTGCTATTAACTGAAGCACCATCAACTTCTTCCAGAGGCATCTGGGATGAACCATCACACAGTGGAAACATGTATTGTGGGCAAACAAATGAGTATTCCAGGGTTTTTTTGTTTTGTTTTTAAGAAATGGATGCCGTGTGCTCCAGACCAAAGATGAAAAGCACCATCCAGACTGTTACCAGCAACAAGTCCAAAAGCCAGGGTTTGTTATGGTATGGGGTTGTGTCAGTGCCCTTGGCAAAGGGAACTTACACTTCTGTGATGCCAGCATTAAGACAGAAAAGTACATTGAGATTTTGGAGGAGTATATGCTGCCTTCAAGATTACTTCTTTTTCAGGAATATTTCAAAAAGACAATGCAAAACCACGTTCTGCACATATGACAAAGGCCGTTCACACCCAGCCCCCAGTGACCCACACCAACAGGATGACTCAACGACACCTTAGGATTGCTTTTCATCCATGAGAGGATAAATACCTGATACTCCCTATTAGTCAGACAGAACTGAAGAAGCCTTTCGGATGAGAGGTGAAACATCTTCAAGAATCTTCAAGCAAGTCCAGTTGCTCTCTTTTACCACCCACAGTATATGACAAAGGCATGGCTGTGGAAGGAGAGGGTACCTGTCCACTCTGTCCTCAATAGAGAGTGGCGAATTCTGAAACAAAAAAACATGACAACAACCCCATTCTGTTGCATACCTTAAGACTTGTTTGCAGGAAGAATGTGACAAAATAACACCTGAAATGCTTCACTTGGTGTCTTCAGTCCCTAAACATATTTTAAGTGTTGTGAGAAGGAATGGCAACATTATAAAGTGGTAATGCTTTACTATTCCAACTTTTTTTAAATGTGTTGCAAGAATCAGAATTGAAATGTGTTTTTATTTTGAAAAAAATAAAAAACAACAACAATAAAATTAATTAGGAATATAAAATAATGTGCTATTGTACTGTATGAGTCCAAAACAGATCAAAGATTATTTACAAATCACTGTTTCAGTTTTAATTTCAATTTCAACATATCATCCCAACTTTTCTGATTTGGGGTTGTAGACAGAGTAGATAATCATGTTGGTAACTGGTGCTTTATCACTATAGCTGTGGAAAATTTATTTTGATTTATCCTGCACCTGAACACTATGGAATGCAAACTGAAGGATTTGCAATCAACTACTAAACATGTCAATTTACATTAAAGTTTTGTTGATTTGTACATCAACTTGTAGGGATCGATGTATAAATGCCTGCAATTCCTTTGTGGTTTAAATGTAAATTAATAACCAAGGATTACATTCACGGCAACACGGTGGTGTAGTGGTTAGCACTGTCGCCTCACAGCAAGAAGGTCCTGTGTTCAAGCCCAGTAGCCGGTGAGGGCCTTTCTGTGTGGAGTTTGCATGTTCTCCCCGTGTCTGTGTGGGTTTCCTCTGGGTGCTCTGGTTTCTCCCAAAGACATTCAGGTTAGGTGAATTGGTGGCTCTAAATTGACTGTAGGTGTGAATGGTTGTTTGTCTCTGTGTCAGCCCTGCGATAACCTGGTGACTTGTCCAGGGTGTACCCTGCCTCTCGTGCATAGTTAGCTGGGATAGGATCCAGCTTGCCTGTAACCCTGTAGAACAGGATAAGCGGCTACAGATAATGGATGGATTACATTCACAGCCATAGATGTAATTTATTACTTTTAAAAGCCAAAACTAAGCTTGCATCACTTAGCAGGGATTTACAAACTACATTGTATGAGGTCCAAGTAGACAAGTCCCGAAGTTACATCAATATTTACTCAGGGCAATTTATTCATTTTCAGAGTTCAGCAACACACATACTTCAGTCAATTTTCTGGGTGATCCAGTCAGATAAAGCAAATTACCTGCATGTAGTTCACCTTTGAAGTTGCCAGGTTTTTCTTGAGTAAAAGCATCAGAGATGAGGTCTTCCAGCACATCCTATTATTTTGCTTTTTTTTTATATTTGTGCACTGACATTTATTCTGTTTGTACAGCTTAATGCAGCCACAAGATACTTCACTGGGGCCATGAAATTGTAATGTGTCTGTGGGCTGTAAGATATTTATCACACTTTTAATTCATTATTTTAACGTGAAGTTTATTTAATGTAACTAAGCCAAACCTCTGTTTTACGTAAAAAAAAACCCACTCCACTCAGCATGTAACAAATGCACACAACTTCTGAAGTCTAGAGATACGTGTGAAGTCTGAATACTGATTTTTCCCATTTCAGAATTAAATACTCACAGCTCCTATGGAACTCACTGCTGAATATGTCACTGTGTATACATGTACTGTATGTGTACATTGATATTTTGCATGAATGTTCCAACCTTGTGTACATAGGTTAATAGATTATCGTGATTTCATTTTGTAATAAAAATGTGATAGACTATGACACAATCCTTTGATACACTGACAGCACATGTGGAGAGCAGATAAATTTTGCAGTACTCTTGGACAGGTTTTGATAAGCTGTCAAGCACCACATGGTGCCTTGGAGAATGGGCCAAGTTGAAAAAGAGCTTTGAGCAGAGTCTTTGGCTTTAACCATAGAGTAAAATATTTAACGATTTCAGCCATTTATGTCAAATGCTGTGAATGACACATTTATGTGAATTGGAACTTGGTCTGAAGATGTGATTGACCACTGATAACACACAAATGAAAAGAAAAGACTAGTTTGACTGTATTCAAGAGGAAAGGAGTGGAAAATGGTAAGAAATGGAAAAGTGGTTGCAGTGTGCCTTAAAAACATATCCTTCCTTCAACTCATCAAAGGCAGTCCTCTTGAGGTGCAAGACTTAGCAAGCCAAGGAAGTAATCGTTCATTAGTTCTCTGAAGTATTTGATTGATGTAATCTAGCTATGGAGTTTCAGCAGTAAATGACAGAGGCCTAACATCAGACCCACACTGATTTCTGATGCTGTTTTGAAAATTTGTCCCCCTTCACTTTAGCTAATGAATTGCAGATTAGCACATCTAGGGCAAAATGCATCTTTAATTATCCTAAACTCTCCCCTTTTCCATTTCAGATAACCATATGAACACCTTATGATGTGCATAAAAGTGTTTTATAACTAATATATGGAGAAAAAAAATTTCATTGATTTCCCAATTGTTCATTTCAAAATAAACAAGGACAGGTGGTTTGATGCTGTTGCCACCCCAAAAGTTGTGTTTTATCCCTTATTTATACTTTGGTCTTAACTATCTTACAGTAACATACTCATTCTTAAGTATATGAGTGATAAAACTTTGGTAGAATACCATTTCTTTCTGATGTCAGTAGGCATTCACTTATAGCTATGAATTTAGTATTCAAAGGTATTACCAAAATTAGAATATAGGGACTAAGTCTATGAAAGCATATATATATATATATATAAAACCCGATTCCAAAAAAGTTGGGACAAAGTACAAATTGTAAATAAAAACAAAATGCAATAATTTACAAATCTCAAAAACTGATATTGTATTCACAATAGAACATAGACAACATATCAAATGTCAAAAGTGAGACATTTTGAAATTTCATGCCAAATATTGGCTCATTTGAAATTTTATGACAGCAACACATCTCAAAAAAGTTGGGATAGGGGCAATAAGAGGCTGGAAAAGTTAAAGGTACAAAAAAGGAACAGCTGGAGGACCAAATTGCAACTCATTAGGTCAATTGGCAATAGGTCATTAACATGACTGGGTATAAAAAGAGCATCTTGGAGTGGCAGCGGCTCTCAGAAGTAAAGATGGGAAGAGAATCACCAATCCCCCTAATTCTGCACTGACAAATAGTGGAGCAATATCAGAAAGGAGTTCGACAGTGTAAAATTGCAAAGAGTTTGAACATATCATCATCTACAGTGCATAATATCATCAAAAGATTCAGAGAATCTGGAAGAATCTCTGTGCGTAAGGGTCAAGGCCGGAAAACCATACTGGGTGCCCGTGATCTTCGGGCCCTTAGATGGCACTGCATCACATACAGGCATGCTTCTGTATTGGAAATCACAAAATGGGCTCAGGAATATTTCCAGAGAACATTATCTGTGAACACAATTCACCGTGCCATCCACTGTTGCCAGCTAAAACTCTATAGTTCAAAGAAGAAGCCATATCTAAACATGATCCAGAAGTGCAGACGTCTTCTCTGGGCCAAGGCTCATTTAAAATGGACTGTGGCAAAGTGGAAAACTGTTCTGTGGTCAGACGAATCAAAATTTGAAGTTCTTTATGGAAATCAGGGACGCCGTGTCATTCGGACTAAAGAGGAGAAGGACGACCCAAGTTGTTATCAACGCTCAGTTCAGAAGCCTGCATCTCTGATGGTATGGGGTTGCATTAGTGCGTGTGGCATGGGCAGCTTACACATCTGGAAAGACACCATCAATGCTGAAAGGTATATCCAGGTTCTAGAACAACATTTGCTCCCATCCAGACGACGTCTCTTTCAGGGAAGACCTGGGATTTTCCAACATGACAATGCCAAACCACATACTGCATCAATTATAGCATCATGGCTGCGTAGAAGAAGGGTCCGGGTACTGAACTGGCCAGCCTGCAGTCCAGATCTTTCACCCATAGAAAACATTTGGTGCATCATAAACGGAAGATACGACAAAAAAGACCTAAGACAGTTGAGCAACTAGAATCCTACATTAGACAAGAATGGGTTAACATTCTGTGGCAGTTCAGAGCAGGTGGGTGGAGCACAGAGGACGGCAGGACAGAGATCGAGTTCCAATTTAGTATTTATTGTCACACTTTTCAGCATAACATTCACTCAGACAGACACACACACACACACGACAGGTGTCTGTTCAGGGAAGAGCTCCTCTGCTCTCTGCTCTCCCTCCCTATATAGGGCGCGGTCACTGGGAAGACACACAAACAGGTTAATTGCTCTCAGGTGTAGTGATTCTGCCACTCACCTTCCCTGACTCCGCCCTCTTGTCACAGACCGGTGCTTGACCACGCCCCCGCTGCCACATACCCTCACCGCCCGACTCAGGCCGGGCGGCCGTCCGGCCTGCAGCCGACTCCCCCCCCTCTTGGCGGGAGAGGAAGTCTGCCACGACCATCTGCGCCCCCGGCCTGTGGACCACCTTGAAATTAAAGGGTTGGAGTGCCAGATACCAACGGGTGATCCGCGTGTTGGCATCTTTCATGCGGTGGAGCCACTGGAGGGCGCGTGGTCCAAACAGAGGGTGAAAGGGCACCCCAGCAGGTAGTACCGGAGGGTGAGGACCGCCCACTTGATGGCCAGACACTCTTTCTCTATGGTGCTGTAGCGCCCCTCACGCACCGACAGCTTCCTGCTTATATACAGGACGGGGCGGTCCTCCCTCTCCACCTCCTGGGACAAAACCGCCCCCAGCCCTCTGTCCGACGCATCAGTCTGCAACATAAAGGGGAGAGAAAAGTCAGGGGAGTGTAGAAGTGGCCCCCCGCACAGTGCAGCCTTTACCTCTGAAAAAGCCCGTTGGCATTGCTCCGTCCACTGGACCGGATCTGGTGCCCCCTTTTTAGTGAGATCAGTCAGCGGGCTGGTGACGTCCGAATAATTAGGTATAAGCCTACGATAATAGCCAGCCAGCCCCAGGAACTGTCTCACCCCCTTTTTGGTCTTGGGCCTCGAGCAGGCTGCAATCGCTGCGGTCTTGTTAATTTGGGGACGCACCTGCCCGTTGCCCAAGTGGAAGCCCAGATACCGTACTTCCACCCGCCCAATCGCACACTTCTTTGGGTTGGCTGTGAGACCCGCTCGCCTCAGCGACCTAAGGACGGCCCTTAGGTGTTCCAAGTGCCTCGGCCAGTCATTACTATATATGATGATGTCATCAAGATAGGCAGCCGCATAGGTAGCGTGGGGGCGGAGGACCCGATCCATCAGCCGCTGAAACGTAGCGGGCGCCCCAAACAGCCCAAACGGAAGTGTGACGAATTGGTGTAACCCAAATGGTGTGGAAAAGGCCATTTTTTCTCGGGATAGTGGAGTCAAGGGGATCTGCCAATATCCCTTCGTCAAATCCAGTATCGAATAAAAGCGAGCCGTGCCTAGTCAATCGAGCAGCTCGTCAATACGAGGCATTGGGTACGCGTCAAATTTAGACACCGCGTTGACTTTCCTATAGTCCACACAGAACCGGACCGACCCGTCGGCCTTGGGTACCAAGACCACCGGGCTGCTCCAGTCACTGTGGGACTCCTCGACGATGCCCATTTCGAGCATGGTCTGAAGTTCTTCCCGAACCACCTTTTTTTTGTGTTTGGGTAGCCTGTAAGGGCGGCTACGCACTACCACCCCGGGGGCGTCTCGATGTGGTGCTCTATGAGGTTAGTGCGACCGGGCAGGGGCGAGAACACATCCGAAAACTCGGTCTGCAACTGGGTGACCTCTGTGAGTTGGGTCGGGGAGAGGTGGTCTCCACAGGGGACCGGAGAGGTACGTGATGCCAATGTCCCTTTTTGAACCTCCAGCCCCAGCTCCGCCTTCTCCGGAACCACCAACACCAACGCCATGGGGACCTCCTCATTCCAGAGTTTAAGCAGATTGAGGTGGTAAATCTGTAGCGCCCCACCCCTGTCCGTTCGCCTCACCTCATAGTCGATGTCCCCGACTCACCGTGTGACCTCAAAGGGTCCTTGCCACTTGGCGATCAATTTGGAGCTTGACGTGGGCAGCAGTATGAGTACTTTATCTCCCGGAGTGAACTCTCTAAGGTGCGTACCCTTGTTGTACAGGCGGGCTTGCCGTTCCTGAGCCTGCCGCAAATTCTCCTGAGTTAGGTGGGTGAGCGTGTGGAGTTTTGCGCGCAGGTCCATAACGTACTGAATTTCGTTTTTGCTTTGTGAAGGTCCCTCCTCCCAATTTTCCCGCAGCACATCTAGGATGCCGCGCGGCTTACGCCCATATAATAATTCAAACGGGGAGAACCCCGTGGAGGCTTGGGGGACCTCTCGCACTGAGAACAGCAAGAGTTCGAGCCACTTATCCCAATTACGTGCGTCCTCACTTACGAATTTTTTAATAATATTTTTGAGGGTGCGGTTGAACCGTTCTACTAAACCGTCCGTTTGTGGGTGATACACGCTGGTGCGGATCGGCTTAATCCCCAATAACCCATACAGTTCGCGCAGTGTCCGTGACATAAACGTAGTGCCTTGATCAGTCAGAATCTCTTTCGGGATTCCAACTCGGGAGATGACGTGGAAGAGCGCCTCTGCAATACTGCATGCTGAGATATTGCGCAGAGGCACTGCTTCCGGGTATCGCGTTGCACTAATATAAAGCGGTACCCTCGTGCTGACTGATCTAATGGCCCAACGAGATCCATCCCAATTCTCTCAAACGGGGTCTCGATTAATGGAAGAGGGCGCAAAGGCGCTTTTGGAATGGCCGCTGGATTTACTAACTGGCATTCGCGGCATGCCGTACACCACCTACGAACATCGCCGCGAATCCCCGGCCAATAGAATCAGGCCATTATTCGGGCTAGTGTTTTATCCTGCCCTAAGTGTCCAGCCATGGGATTAAAGTGAGCCGCCTGGAATACCAATTCCCGGCGGCTCTTCAGAATTAAAAGCTGCATGACACGCTCTTTAGTTTGAGTGTCCTGCGTCACTCGGTATAACCTATCCTTCATAATTGCGAAGTAGGGGAAGGACGGGGTGGCGTTCGGCTGGAGCATTTGACCATCGATTACTCTCACTTGGTCAAAAGCATGTCGCAGAGTCTCGTCTCGCAATTGTTCTAATGGGAAATCCGCGAGGGATTCCCCAATAGACAGAGGAGGAGCCGGCGGCTCCTCACTCTGACGCGGAGATGACGTAGACGGCTCTGCGACAGCTGCTCCCGCCAAAGCGGCACCGGGACCTCCCCCTGTTAAATGGCAGGACCCACTCTTTATTAGGCGTGTCATTAAACCCCGAAATCCCGGCCAATCAGTCCCCAAAATTAGAGAGTGGGTAAGGCGGGGATTAACCGCCGCCTTCACTATAAATTTTTCCCCTCTGAAAATAATGTGGACCGACACTAAAGGGTAGCTGTGAACATCCCCGTGCACACACAACACCTTCACCCCTTGTGCTCCCCCCAATGCCTTGTTTTGAACCAGGCTTTGGCGAATTGAGGTCTGATTACAACCAGAATCCACCAACGCCTGATATGTAGCCCCTTGGATACTCACCGGTATGTGATACACTCCGGCCCGATCGAGGGCGGCCTCTGGTGCATCGGGGATCCGAACCACCGAGCCCACTTCCATTGCTGTGCACTGCTGTTGAAGGTGGCCCGGCTCCCCGCAGCGCCAGCAAACCGGCTCAGGCTTTCCCTCTGCACCGGTGATCTGGGGCTCACTCACCTGAGGTGGGGGAGAGACAGACACAGAAGGGAGAAACAGGAGGGCACCGCGGGTGCGGCGGGCCGGCTGGGTTGGTGCCGGCCCCCGCCTCCGTGGAGGGGGAATGGGGCGAGGACGGGACACAGGAGGAGGGGGAGAGAGAGAGAGAGAGAAGAGGAGAGAAGAGAAGATGCCATCTGCTGTCCTGCCACCAGGACAGCCGCCAAATGGTCCTCCGCCAGCTCGACTGCTTGATCCAGCGACGCCGGGCGGTGGCACCGGACCCACTCCGCAGTTCCTGCTGGCAAGCGAGCGATGAACTGTTCCAGCGCCACCTGGTTGAGGATTCCTTCGGCGTCACGGTTGTTGGCCCTCAGCCACCGCCAGCAGGCATCCCGGAGCTGCTGGCCAAACGCAAACGGCTGGCCGACTTCCTCCAAGCGCAGTGCGCAGAAGCGCTGGCGCTGCTGTTCTGGAGTGTGCCCCAAGCACTGGAGGACGGCCCGGCGGAGGTCCGCGTAGGCCAGCCGGCGGTCAGCGGGGAGCTGTAGCGCGGCCAGCTGTGCTTCTCCCATGAGCAGGGGGAGGAGGCGCCCCGCGCGCTGCTCCATCGGCCACCCCGAGGCTTCGGCGACTTGCTCAAAGAGCGTGATGAACGCCTCGGGGTCGTCCTGCGGGCCCATCTTGGTGATGGTGAGGGGAGACGGGCCCGCCGTAGGAGTGCTGGTGGACCCCGCCAACGCGAGGAGGTGCCGGAACGCCTGTCGATCTTCTTGTTGGGCCAACACCAGGGCCTCGAACCGCTCTTCTTGCTCCTTTCGGAGGGTGAGTAGCGCCTGGTGCTGGCTTTGCTGGGCCGTGGCGAGGGCGTGGATCAGTTCAGCGAACAGGGAGGACTCCATGGGGCTGTGAGGCTGCTGTGCTCCAGGTCCCGGGTTTCGGCACCACTGTGGCAGTTCGGAGCAGGTGGGTGGAGCACAGAGGACGGCAGGACAGAGATCAAGTTTCAATTTAATATTTATTGTCACACTTTGCAGCATAACATTCACTCAGACAGACACACACACACACGACGGGTGTCTGTTCAGGGAAGAGCTCCTCTGCTCTCTGCTCTCCCTCCCTATATCGGGCGCTGTCATTGGGAAGACACACAAATAGGTTAATTGCTCTCAGGTGTAGTGATTCTGCCACTCACCTTCCCTGACTCCACCCTCCTGTCACAGACTGGCGCTTGACCCCGCCCTCGCTGCCACACATTCCTATCCCTAAACTTGAGCAACTTGTCTCCTCAGTCCCCAGACGTTTACAGACTGTTGTAAAGAGGATGTCTCACAGTGGTAAACATGGCCTTGTCCCAACTTTTTTGAGATGTGTTGTTGTCATGAAATTTAAAATCACCTAATTTTTCTCTTTAAATGATTCATTTTCTCAGTTTAAACATTTGATATGTCATCTATGTTCTATTCTGAATAAAATATGGAATTTTGAAACTTCCACATCATTGCATTCCGTTTTTATTTACAATTTGTACTTTGTCCCAACTTTTTTGGAATCGGGGTTGTGTGTATACAGTATATATATATATCTCAGGATAAAGCGGCTAGAGATATATATACACACTATACTGTGTGTGTGTGTGTGTGTGTGTCAGTGGCGGCTGCTGGTTTTTAAAACAGGGGAAGCCCATTTTACGCATTCATCGTAAAACCTGTAGGCCAGATATCAAAGCATAGAAAGGTGTGCCCCATTAGCATAGTGAACTAGACAACCCCACCTAATGGCAGAAAGTATTTTTGCTTGTACATTTCATGTTATAGTCTGGCTAGCCAGGCTAGTGCCTCATATCCTTAATCAAAAATATCAAACATTCAAAAATCACTGGCTGTTCAACGAAGAGCCTTGAACATCATACCCTGATATGCAACACAGAGTCTTTAACACAACACCCAGCTGTGCAACACATCCTTGAACATCTTCTGCAACACAGTCTGGAAATTCATAACCAGGGAGGCTATGCAACACACAGAACCTTGAATATTATACCCAGGTATAACCTATAACACAGAGCCCACCATTCTCTTAACATTACTGAACAATATACACACTTCAGATTCATGAACATTATATGATGTAGTGTCACGGAAGCTTCAATTAATGAACACGACGTAATTGTCTTTGTGAACTTTTACTGAACACAATGCTGCAGCATTACAAAGAGGAAAAATATAATTGGGCAATACAAACAACCCACATCGGCATCTTTACTTCGGAGATTCATTTCCTAAAAAAAAAAGACGTCAATGCACACAAGCATTTCCTTAAATCGGGCTTCAAAATAAAAGCACTTCCTGTTCACGTAAATAAAACAAATCAATCAAAATTTAACTAACATTCATTTACATAATTTCTACAACAAAATATAATGACTGCTTGTCTAATATTAGCCTCAATAATTTACAACATCCTCCCGCCCGATGAACAGGTGTTCATATCGATTCACCTATTACTTAACTTATCTCTAATGGATATATCAACTGAATAGGTCTCCGCAACAGACTGCCTGTAGATGTACGAACAGTGCAGGAACGAACAAGTCCATCTCTGCCTGAAAACAACTCAACAATCCTGCCCATTTTCCAGGTTTGCCTGGGCATATTGTCCTCTCCAATCAGTATGACATCTCCCACCTTCAGCGTGGTGGGTGTGGGTGTGTCACACTGGTGAGCTGATTTTAAGTCCATCAAGTAGTCCTTCCGCCAGCTGTTCCAAAGGCTGGTTAACAGCCTCTGCCGGTACCTCCATCTCTTGCCCATGTCCTCTCTGCTTACATTAGTTGCCTTAGATGAAGATATCATAGTCTGTGGTGGCAGAGAGGTGAGTCTTTTCCCAACCAGGAAATGTGAGGGTGAAAGCGGCTGGGGCTCTGATGCGTCATTATGGACATAGGAGAGAGGCCGGGAATTCAGCACAGCCTCTACCTCTGCAAGCATGGTTGTCAGCTCCTCAAAGGTGAGTGAAGCTTTCCCTAGGACCCTCTTCAAACATGTTTTTACAGATCTCACAAGTCTTTCCCAGAAGCCGCCCCACCAAGCAGCTCTCTCCACAATAAACTTCCAGGTGATCCCCTTGTCCGTGAAAAAGTCAGTGAGCTCTGATTTTCTGAATGACCTCCACAGCTCCTTCAGGTCTTGGTCTGCTCTTTTGAACGTTTTAGCATTGTCTGAGTAAATAACTTTACACAGCCCTCGCCTTGCAATAAATCTTCTTAAGGCTAACAGAAAGTTTTCAGTAGTCTGATCTGAAACTAGCTCTAAATGCACTGCTCTGGTAACAGCACAAGTAAATAGTGCAATGTATGCCTTCTTAGGCTGACCACTACATTTAACATAGAGCGGCCCTGCAAAATCTACCCCAGTTACTTCAAAGGGTGGGGACTCTGTGACTCTGTCTCTTGGTAATGGAGCTGTAACTTGCTGCACTGGCTTAAGCTTAAGTCTCCTGCAGATGTGACAATGTGCTACCACTTGCTTGACCAGCTGTCTCCCCCTCAAAACCCAGTATCTTTCCCTCATTTGCACCAGAGTGTCTCTAATCCCAGAGTGCATCACTCTCTCATGACAGTCCTGAGCTAGCAACTCAGAGAATTTGTGATTTGCAGGCAGCACCCATGGGTGCTGCTCCCTGAAGCTGAAATCAGTGTGCTGTAGCCTGCCTCCCACACTAACAAGGCCATTTTCATCAAAAAACGGCTTCAAGTCTCTGATTTTTGAGTCTTTCTTGATATCTCTTCCAGACTTCAGCTGACAGATTTCTTGACTGAAACTCTGGTTTTGTGTCACTTTTACCCAGTACACTTCTGCTGCAGTGAGCTCCTCAGTAGTTAACTCTCCTTGAGTTCTTGGAGAGGAGCGGGCATTAGTTATGAACCTTCGCACCCATGCAGTTATTCTCAGTACTGTTTTCAACCTGCTGTATTTTCCTAGGTCTAACAATGGCTCAGCCTGCTCAACGGTGCTAAGCTGTACTACTGTCTGAAACTTAGACCTAAGCTCCCTGCTTACCTCATCTGCAATGCAGTCCTCATCAATGCTTTCTACTTCTTCTGCAGATGACAGTGAGATGGGTCCACTCCACCATAACTGGCTTTGCAGGAGGTTCTCTACACTCTGCCCTCTGGTGGGCAAGTCAGCAGGATTGTTTTTGCCATTGCAGTGAGACCACAGTTCAGGATTTGTGAGACCTTGTATCTCAGCCACTCTGTTGGCCACAAACGGCTTCCACCTTTGTGCTGTGCTGCGTATCCAGTGAAGAACAATCATTGAGTCTGTCCACATGTTTAACTGATTTATTTTCATGTTGAGTGGCTTGAGAAGATTATTACCTAGCCTTGCTCCAATCAGTGCTCCCATAAGTTCCAAGCGTGGTAATGTCATTTTCTTTAAGGGGGCTACCTTTGACTTGGATGCCACAAAACTTGTCACAATCTCCTTTTCTTTGTTCTCTCCTTGCAAATAGGCAACAGCACTGTACGCCCTTTCGCTGGCATCACAGAAAACGTGTAGCTTGACAGTCTGTGAGTCTGGGTTAATGTCTATTTGGTACCATCTTGGTATGTCCAGCTGGCAGAGCTGTGGCAACTCTGCACACCACCGGTCCCATTTTTCAGCCAGGTCTGAAGGCAGCTGATCATCCCAACCAACTCCCCTCTCCCACAGTTCCTGGAACAGGCACTTGGCTCTGATGGTGAAGGGGGTGAGAAACCCGATTGGGTCAAAGACACGAGCTGATGTCTGTAGTACATTTCTCTTTGTGTTTTCCTTGCCTTTCATAATGTCTAGCAGTCCCTTTAGGTCAAACACAAAGTCATCCTTCTCTGATCTCCATACTAGTCCCAACACCTTCAGTACATTTCCACAAGTGGCTGTTTCTGTTGTGTGCTCCATTCCACCTTCTGTCCACTTAGCTCTCAGTTCTGGTGAATTAGTTATCCATTTGCATAGGTTCATGCCAGCATGGGACAGAATCTCTTTTGCCTTTGTAGTGACTGAAAGTGCTTCATCCACATTACTTGCACTGGCAATGAAATCATCTACATAAAGACACTCCCTCAGCGCCTCCACTGTCTTGGGCTGCTCTGTTTCATACTGCTTGATATGTTTTCTGATTGTTGCAGCTAACAAGAAAGGGCTGGGTGACACTCCAAATACTACTCTGCTCATTCTCAAGATACGCAGATCATTTTCACTGTCTTTGGTTGGGGGCCCCTGCAGCCACAGGAACCTCACAGCATCTTTATCTTTCTCTGCTAAAGCTATCTGCAAGAAGGCCTTGGTAATATCAGCAGTAAAGGCTATCTGGTGAAGTCTGAACTTGATCAGCACATCTAGTAGATTAGGGTTGAGATTTGGCCCAGTCAGTAAACAGTCATTGAGTGAGGGGCTACCATCTTCATGTGATGATGCATCAAAAACCACCCTCAGTTTAGTAGTTATCTTATCTTCTCGAAGAACAGCATGATGTGGCATGTAATATTTTACAGACTCTGGATTTTCTTGTTTTAAAGTGTTAGCTGGTACATCCTCACAGATGCCTTGCTGCAGGTAATCTTTAATGACGTCGCTGTACCTTGTGTACAGGGTCGTGTCCATCTTTAGTCTCCTCTTGAGGCCTTCAAACCTTCCCTTTGCGACCCTGAAGTTGTCTGGGAGATCTGGTTTATCAGGTCGCCATGGTAACTCCACTTGGTAGCGGCCATTGTTATGTGTTACTGTCTGTTCAAAGTTCTGGAGTGCCTCTGCTTCTTCTGGGCTCCTAGCTTTCTCGTGGACAATGCCCAGAGACTCCACCTCCCAAAAGGCATGCAACTGTTTCACAATCTGAGTGTCCTCTTCTAGACTGATGTGCATACAGGTCGCATCAGTTACACTGGATGTTGATACTGGTCCTTGCAAAGCCCACCCAAAGCTGCTCTCTATGGCCACTAATGAATTAGTCAATCTCTGGACCTTGCCTGACACAACCTTCCAGTAGAAGTCTCCGCCTATTAACACTGAGAGTTCTGGATCATCACAGCCATCTAGTGAGAAATCAGCTAGTTGTAGACCCTTTCTCTCCATCTCTTCTTGTAAGGGTTTGCCAGGGACCTTTATCACAGCACTGCACACTTGGGGGGTTTCCACAGCTTCAATCTCGATTCTTTGCTGTGAATCCCACACATTTTCCATCCACACCTTCACGACGTTGCGCTGTACTGTTGCAGGTGTGGTGGATCCAAAGGTATGTAGATTTAGTGTCTCCTGTCTTACCACTGGTAATCTTAGTGCCTTTGCCACATCCTCACGAATGAAGCTTCTCTGACTCCCTCCGTCTAACAGGCAGCGCACGATCTTTCTCCCTGCTGGACCACCTGCCCATGCCTTCACAGTTTGGAGCAACACTGTGTTCCGGATGTCAGCTTTCAGTTTTACTGTACTGGACACCGATGATACAACAGTCTCTGTATTGTTATTGCTAGTGTCTGTCTTAGCTTCATTTAGCTCACAAACTGACTGATGATGTCTGCGACCACACAGAGCACATATAACACCTTTAGCTCTGCAAAATTTGGCTATGTGTTTTGGGCCAAGGCAAACATAACATCTTCCCATCTTCCTCAGTTTCTCCTTGCGAGCAGACACAGACTTATCTGGACAATGTTCTGGTTTGTGGTTCTCACTGTCACAATACACACAGGTCTGAGGGGCATTACTAGCTGTGTGCAGTGCCATTGCTGAAGGTACACTCCACTTCTTTGGTTTGTTCTCACAGAAAGGAGCTGCTTTGCCAAGCGATCTGTTATTGGTCTGAATGTCCCTTTGTGTGATACCTGGTCTTGTAAGCTGTAGTGCTCTCTCTCTCTGCTTTGGACTTCATTTTGCAGGAAACGGATGAGTTCAAACACCTTCCATTCACCACTGGAGTCTGTCTGGCGGGTGTAAGCCAATGCGATGTCTTCAGGTATAAGTTGTAATAGCACTGGGCATAACAAACAGCCATATGTGTCACTATGAACTCCTAATGATTCTAGACTGCGAATTTGTATTTCACATTCATCATAGAGGTGTCTGAGAGCTACTACATCTGCTGATCTCTTCACTGGAGCCAGGTTCAACAGTTTTGACATGTGTGCACTGATTACAATATCCTTTCTTCCAAAACGGCTCTCAAGCAATTCCACTGCTGCATCATAATTTCCATCAGTCATAGTAAGTCCTGCTACAGCTCTTGCTGCTGCTCCAGTCAAGTAGGACTTCAGGTAAATGAACTTTTCTCTCTTAGACAGGGCATCATTGTTATGAATTGCTGTTTCATATTGAGACCAGAATTCTTGCCACTGGCTTATTTCTCCACTGTATTTCTCTATGATTAGCTTGGGCAGTTTAACAGTCTGTGTACCTGGCGATTTGACTGAGTTGATACTTGCATCGCTCACCCGCACACTCACTGGGTCACGTGCCTTCTGAATCAGTCTGGTGGCGCGAGCCTTCCACGTGAGAATGCGGTCCTGGTACTCCTGAGTGTTTGCAACTTCCGTCTCCAGTTCGTCAGTGGCCGTTTCGTCCTCAATGCCTTTGTCCAAGTCTATTAAACTTTCCTCCTTTGTTGACAGTACTGACAGCATTTCACGGAGTTTATCACAGTCGGGTACATCCTTGCTCACCTCCTCCTCAATGCGAGTCAACAGCTTTGTTGTTGAGGCGCGGATTGTCCCCCGCTTCTTCTTCATCCTTTCCATGTGCTCCGTCATTTCTGCATCCAGCTAGCATTAGCTTCCCACTTCAGTAAAGCTCAAAGTGAGAAAAAAAAAAATATTCCCGGGTTTCGGCACCAAAATGTAGTGTCACGGAAGCTTCAATTAATGAACACGACGTAATTGTCTTTGTGAACTTTTACTGAACACAATGCTGCAGCATTACAAAGAGGAAAAATATAATTGGGCAATACAAACAACCCACATCGGCATCTTTACTTCGGAGATTCATTTCCTAAAAAAAAAAGACGTCAATGCACACAAGCATTTCCTTAAATCGGGCTTCAAAATAAAAGCACTTCCTGTTCACGTAAATAAAACAAATCAATCAAAATTTAACTAACATTCATTTACATAATTTCTACAACAAAATATAATGACTGCTTGTCTAATATTAGCCTCAATAATTTACAACATATGATGCACACTATTTATGCACAAATTCTGCCCTCCGCTCTTTTTCCAGAAAATGGTCTGTGACCCTGTCATACCAGCTGGTGCACACTGTATACGAGTACCTTCATCGATGGCATGTTCCACCCTGACCCTCCCCAGACAGCTAAGTCTTGCACATGAAGTGACATGCTCATTACTCGTTTCATGCCTTTTGCAAGCCCTTTTGAAATTCACCAGGTCCCCAAACCCATCTTTTGACCAAACTAAATTTCCCTGAGAGGGCTTCATCAAAAGACATGGCCAACAGTACATTTTATTAGTCACAGGAGACCCAGTCAACCAGTTCACATTTTCATACCAAGACACCTGAAAAGACCTGTTATGACCTGCTGATTTTTGAATGAGATTAAGCCTGGGCTTTGGTCTGCCTTGCTCTTTAATTCTCACTTTCTCCTCATATGGCAGAGTGTCAAAACGTTTTGACAAAAGCATGTCCATGACGTTTGCCATTATAGCAGATAGATACCAACTGTTAGCAGCTAGCACTGCAGATCCCAATAAGGCTCAAGCTAGCCTACAACCACGTTGATTGAACTACAAATGAAATAAACGAGTGAATTCACGAATGATCAAACTGATAGGATGGATGAAAGTTAACAGAGCACGACGAGTAATATTTACATTTATTTACAGAGTAATGTACAGAGACATCAATGAGAAGAAACGTTTATATGAAAAGAAATTCGGACAGCACTTTGGCACACGACTACACTTTCTCGACATCTGCTAGGGACTGACTGATCATGCTTACCGTGTTCCTCGCTGATGCCAAAGTACAGTGACTGCCCTCCTCATGTCTTTCAAACACCACCTCCAATAATCCTTTATCAGCCCGGCTTCTTGGCCCTCCCATGTCCTGTTTACCCCCAGAGATACCCGGCTTCCCTGAAAGTGACGATTTTGTCGATTTTAACCAATAACAACTAGCCAAAATTGGCTGTTCAGAGCCATCTCGTAGACTGCAACGGATACCCGGCTGCCAGCAAAGGTGATTCTCGTAGCGAACTGCAAGTTCGTCAGACATCACTCAAATAAGTTACAGGATGACATAGGGATAGTTATGAACATAAGTACAATCTTGGGCATATATTATGTTATGCAAGTTATTGTTTTAATGAGAATTCAATGTCGTAGACGCCGCAGTTTGGGGAGAGAATTTTAGGGGAAGTTCGGCTTCCCTTGTTGTCTCTGAGAAATCGCCCCTGGTGTGTGTGTGTGTGTGTGTGTGTGTGTGTGTGTGTGTGTGTGTGTGTGTGTGTGTGTGAACCAAAATAAAGAAATACTTTTTTTGTGTTGGGGTGTAGGGGGCACTGGGTAGAGGTCTGACCTTTGGCAGCCTTTAGCGGCCTGCCTGCTGCGCCCTACTTCGTAGGGTGGACAGGCACCTCTGGTCCTCATCCATCCCCTAATCTCTCACATGCTGGCTCCAAGCGCCACACCCCGGTACACTGCTTCAGCAGGTGGGCTAAACCATGTGAGGGGCCACATCACTGTGGTTAAACCTGCGCTTGGGTGCCAGCGTAGGATCATAGACTAGACACCCTGCAACCCCATCATGAGCCAGTCATCTTGGTCTTTTCCTTGCCACTGGAGCTATCACAGGGGGCCAAGATAGTGGACTGAGGGCTGTGCATCCTCCTTCCACTTAAAACCTCCTTTGCACATGTTTCACTCCATGCTACTTTCTACTCTTCCCACCACTTCTCAATAAGTCCCACAGCGACAGGGATGGAGTGACAGGAGCAGGTGATGAATGCCACTTGGAGCTCTCAGCTCTTACCCTGCATGTGTGGTGGCTCCGGTGTAGATGGTCATTGGCTGGCTGGGACCAGAACGACAGCCTCCAAAGGCAGCACCCGAAGTGACTGGGCAGACCTGTTAAGGAACTGCACTGCCCACCCCAGGAAGGGGAGGGGCCAAGAAAATATGGCCTAAACATTGTTCGTTCCTCGCCAACCATGGATGGGTTGCTGTGCCCGTCATGGCATTCCAGTTGTTGCAGCTGAAATACAACAAAGACAAAGACTTTAGACCTGATACTTGCAAGTTGGAATATCCAGACCTTACTGGACTCAGACCAATTCGAGTGTCCTGAATGACAAACTGCCCTGGTTGCAGCAGAACTTTGTAGATACAGCATTGACATTGCAGTGCTGGCTGAGACCAGGCTGGCAGACGAAGGTTCCCTCACTGAGGAGGACGAGGGCTATACTTTCTTTTGGAAAGGACTACCTGAAACTGACAGAAGGCTACATGGAGTTGGCATCGCAGTATGGACAGAGCTCCTGCGATCCATACCAGCAGATCCACAGGGAATCAGTGAGAGAGTGATGACCTGGCGCCTCCCACTCCAGAACAACAGATACCTGACAATCATCAGTGTATACGCGCCCACACTAGTGGCCAACGAAGCAGACAAAGACGAGTTCTACAACTCTCTTGATGCGGCAATCAGAGCAGTGCCTCCTGCAGACAAGTTAGCCATCATGGGTGATTTTAACGTATGTGTCGGCACCAGTCAGTACCTGTAGAAAGGAGTGCTAGGTGGCCATAGCATAGGAAGCTGTAATGTTAACGGTCTGCGCCTTCTTACTCTTTGCTCCGAACACTCACTTGTCATTACAAATTCATTGTTTAAGCTGTGCACCCTACACAAGACCACCTGGATGCATCCTAGATCCAAGAAATGGCACCTGCTGGACTACGTGATTGTACAACAACGTGATCGCCAAGATGTCAAACTCACACGAGTTATGAGAGGTGCCAACGCCTGGACAGATCACAGAATGGTACATACACAGCTCAAATGACATATATGGAAGCAGCGCCACTGTACCTCAAGACCTGGTAGGCTCAACCTTCAGACGCTCAAGGACCAGGCAAAGTACGCCGAGCTACAAACGGAACTTGAACACTGTATCACCGTCAACCTCGATGACACTCCTCCCAGCACGGAACATCTCTCTGAAGCCTGGGAAAGTGTGGCTAGCACCTTAATCACCACTGCCCACAGAGTCCTTGGTACAAGTACCAAACGTAATAGGGATTGGTTCGACAAACAGAGAACAGACATCTGTACCCTCCTTACAGAACAGCACAAAGCCCACACCACCGTACTCAGAAACTCAACCCCAGTTAACCATGTCAAACTATCAGCACTGCGGTCCCACGCTCAACGCAAACTTAGAAAGATGAAAAACGACTGGTGGTCAAACTTAGCCAAAGAGGTTCAGGGATTTGCAGATAGTGGCAACCAACAGGGCTTCTACAGTGTTCTCAAAGCAGAGTATGGACCAAGACATGGGTCATACTTCCCTGTTTGGACTGCTGATGGTTCAATGCTTATTACTGAAAAAACTGCCATTCTTGCTCGCTGGGCAGAGCACTATAAACAGCTCTTAAATAGACATACAGATGTGGACAACAGCATTCTGGAGGACATCTCAGAGCTCCCAACAATGACAGAGATGGACGATCTGCCAACAGTTAGTGAAGTACAAGTGGCAGTGAACTCTCTCAAGAACAACAAATCCGCAGGACCTGATGGAGTGCCTGGAGAAATCCTGGGAGCTGGGGGTGAGCCAGTTGTGCACTGCCTCCACTCATTCATCACTGCTGCCTGAAATTCTGGATGTGTCCCTCAACAATGGAAAGACTCTGATCTTGTGAGCATCTACAAGAAGAAGGGAGATAGAGCAGACTGTAATAACAGCAGAGGCATCTCTCTTCTATCATGTGCTGGGAAAGTACTCACAAGAATACTGCTGCTGAGACTAACCAAAACTGTAGCTGAAGATGTACTACCAGAAAGCCAGTGCGGGTTTAGAAAAGACCGATGCACCACGGACATGATATTTGTAGTGAGGCAGATCCAGGAAAAATGCAGGGAACAACATCAAGACCTCTATATGGTCTGCATTGACCTTACTAAGGCCTTTGACACAGTGAATAGACCTCACTTGTGGGAAGTGCTTAAGCGCTTTGGCTGCCCCAGCAAGTTCTTAGCTGTACTGAAGTCACTGCATGACAGAGCCATGGTAAGGGTCTTGGGAGGAGGAGAAAAGTCTGATGCATTTCCTGTATGCACCGGTGTCAGGCAAGCTTGTGATTGCACCTGTGATCTTTAACTTGTTCCTTGCTGCAGTGATGCTGGCAGCAAAGAACGACATAAACCCAGAGGACTGCATCCCATTAACCTACAGACTTGACGGCAACCTGTTCAACCTGCACAGACTCAGAGTGCCAACAAAAGTCCAACAAGAGGCTATTCTCGAACTGCAGTATGCAGACGATGCTGCTGTTGCCGGTTGCACAGCTGAAGGACTGCAGAGGAGCCTCAATGCCCTGGACAACACTTACACATGGGCTGGGCTCAGTATCAACATGGGGAAGACTGAAGTCATGAGTCAAAGAGCATCCTACACAGCCCCAACAAACTTCCAGATCAAGAACACCACACTGAAGAACGTGCACTCCTTCACCTACCTTGGATCAACGCTGAATGCCAACTGCAACATAACAGATGAGGTACAACAGCATATAGGACTAGCATTTGCCTCCTTTGGTAAACTTGCAAGTAAAGTCTTCCTGAACAGAAACCTGACAATCAAGACCAAGGTTGCTGTCTACAGGGCGGTCTGCCTCTCAATCTTGCTGTACGCCAGCGAAACGTGGACTCCATACAGACACCACATTCGCATCCTCGAACACTTCCATACCCATTGTCTCCAGAGAATATTGGGCCTCAAGTGGTAGCACAAGGTCCCTCATACAGAGATCCGACGTAGGGCCAACACTGAGCCACGAGAGACCATACTCCTGCACAGGCAGCTCAGATGGGTCAGATACACCATCTGCATGCCCTCCAATCATTTACCAAGACACGTGTTGTATAGTGAACTTTCCAAAGGTAAACGCTCTGTGGGAGGGCAACAGAAGAGGTACAAGGACCATCTAAAGGCCAACCTGAAGGACTGGGGCATTGAGCCACAAAAACTGGAAGAATTAGCAGTGAACAGGTGCAGGTGTAGACAGCTGTGTTTGACAAAAACTGCCTCCTACACAACCAGCTATAACCAGAAGGTGGAGGCCAGAAGAGTAAAACGCCATCAGCCAGTCCAACCACAGGGTGAGCATGTATGTGATGTGTGTGGCCGAGTCCTTGTCGCCTGAATTGGACTGATCAGCCATTGAAGAACTAACCAAGAAAGAGACAACATGGAGTGATGTCATCATCGATATCGATGGACAGTCTTAAGCAAGTAAGCAATGTGTGTGTGTGTGTGTGTGTGTGTGTGTGTGTGTGTGTGTGTGAACCATAATAAAGAAATACTTTTTTTGTGTTCTTCACAGACTGTATATGTGTACATTTCTATCTATGTAGGTTTTACTTACAGTATCTATGCTGATAAGTCTTGGATTGACACTTGATGGATGCTGCCCACAATTAAGTTTTATAATGTAGTATTGTTACCCTATTATAAATTGCTTCGTCTCATCTTCTTCCACTTATCCAGGGCCGGGTCGCGGATGCAGCAGTCTGAGCATGGAAGCCCAAACTTCCCTTTCCCCAGACACCTCGGCCAGCTCCTCGGGAAGAACACTGAGGTGTTCCCAGGCCAGCTGAGAGACATAGTCCCTCCAGCGTGTCCTGGGTGTTCCCCGGGGCCTCCTCCCAGGGGGACATGCCTGGAACACCTCCCCAGGGAGGCGTCCAGGAGGCATCCGAAAGAGATGCCTGAGCCACCTCAGCTGATTCCTCTCGATGTGGAGGAGCAGCGGCTCTACTCCGAGCTCCTCCCGAGTGACTGTGCTTCTCACCCTATCTCTAAGGGAGCGCCCAGCCACCCTGTGAAGGAAACTCATTTTGGCCGCTTGTATCCGCGATCTTGTTCTTTTTCGGTCATTACCCAAAGCTCATGACCATAGGTGAGAGTCGGAACGTAGATTGACCAGTAAATCGAGAGCTTCGCCTTTTGGCTCAGCTCCTTCTTCACCACGACGGACCAGCAAAGTGACCGCATCACTGCGGAGGCCGCACCGATCGGCCTGTTGATCTCACGCTCTATCCTTCCCTCACTCGTGAACAAGATCCCGAGATACTTAAACTCCTCCACTTGAGGCAGGACTTCTCCACCAACCTGGAGAGGGCAAGCCACCCTTTTCCAGTCAAGAACCATGGCCTCGGACTTGGAGGTGCTGATTCTCATCCCAGCCGCTTCACACTCGACTGCAAACTGCCCCAGTGCATGCTGAAGGTCCTGGTTTGAAGAAGCCAACAGGACAACATCATCCACAAAAAGCAGAGATGAAATCCTGTGGTTCCCAAACAGGATTCCTTCCGGCCCCTGGCTGCGCCTAGAAATTCTGTCCATAAAGATTATGAACAGAACCGGTGACAAAGGGCAGCCCTGCCAGAGTCCAACATGCACTGGGAACAGGTCTGACTTACTGCCGGCAATGCGAACCAGACTCCTGCTCCATTCGTACAGGGACCGGACAGCCCTTAGCAAAGAGCCCCGAATCCCATACTCCCGAAGCACCTCCCACAGAATACCATGAGGGACACAGTCAAATGCCTTCTCCAAATCCACAAAGCACATGTGGACTGGTTGGGCAAACTCCCATGAACCCTCGAGCACCCTATGAAGGGTATAGAGCTGGTCCAGTGTTCCGCAACAAGGACGAAAACCGCATTGTTCCTCCTGGATCTGAGGTTCGACTATTGGCTGAATTCTCCTCCCCAGTACCCTGGAGTAAACCTTCCCTGGGAGGCTGAGAAGTGTGATTCTCCTATAATTGGAGCACACTCTCCGGTCCCCTTTCTTAAAAAGAGGGACCACCACCCCAGTCTGTCACTCCAGAGGCACTGTCCCTGACTGCCACGCAATGTTGCAGAGGCGTGTCAGCCAAGACAGCCCCACAACATCCAGAGACTTGAGATACTTGGGGCCGATCTCATCCACCCCCAGTGCCTTGCCACCGAGGAGCTTGCTAACCACCTCAGTGACTTCGGCTTGGGTAATGGACGAGTCCACCTCTGAGTCATCAGCCTCCACTTCCTCAATGGAAGACATGACAGTGGGATTGAGGAGATCCTCGAAGTATTCCTTCCACCGCCCAACAATGTCCCCAGTCGAGGTCAACAGCACCCCACCCGCACTGTAAACAGTGTTGGCAGAGTACTGCTTCCCCTTCCTGAGGCACCGGACAGTTTGCCAGAATTTCTTCGAGGCCGACCGATAGTCCTCCTCCATGGCCTCACCGAACTCCTCCCAGTTCCAAGTTTTTGCTTCTGCAACTGCCCAAGCTGCGGCACGCCTGGCCTGCCGATACCCATCAGCTGCCTCAGGAGTCCCAGAGGCCAACATGGCCCGATAGGACTCCTTCTTCAGCTTGACGGCATCCCTTACTTCCGGTGTCCACCACCGGGTTCGGGGATTGCCGCCACGACAGGCACCGGAGACCTTGCGGCCACAGCTCCGAACAGCCGTGTCAACAATGGAGGCAGAGAACATGGTCCACTCAGACTCAATGTCCCCCACCTCCCTCGGAAGCTGGGAGAAGCTCTCCCAGAGGTGGGAGTTAAAGACCTCCCCTACAGAGTGCTCGGCCAGACGTTCCCAGCAGACCCTCACCATACGTTTGGGCCTGCCAGGTCTGTCCAGCTTCTTCCTCCGCCAGGGGATCCAACTCACCACCAGGTGGTGATCAGTTGACAGCTCAGCCCCTCTCTTCACCCGAGTGTCCAAGACATAGGGCCGGAGATCCGATGAAATGACAACAAAGTCGATCATCGATCTCCAACCTAAGGTGTCCTGGTGCCACGTGCACTTACGGACACCCCTACCCAGATAGCAAATGATGTTATTTCAATGTTGATATTTGGTCAAGATGGTTGATTTACAGTTATAGTTGAACACTGATGGTGGATCAACCATTAATCAACCACTGATAAAATAAAAAGTTGAAAAAATGTGTTCGAATCAATGTAATGGTTGAAGGAAACATTTGATCAATGTTGAATATATGTTGATTTTGTTGTCATCATACACTGCACCACTGGACGGGAGCCTGGGGTGCACTCTGGGTGAGACCATTTTGTGGGAGGGGGGTTTCCTATATTTCATTGAATTTCATTTATTTAATTTAGAATTTTAATAGAGCACAAGGAACTATGAAGAATAGATTATTATTTATGGTTATGTGCAAATCTTGTGTGTGCAACATGTAAGGAAAAACGAACAGAAAATTCTACCGTACCGGCCACTATTTGGAATGGTCCAAATAACCATCTCTCAGAAGAACTTTCAGAAGAGCTCGAGCTCCGTTGACGACGAGACTTGCGACCATAGACTGTCCGTGCTTGCGACTGAAGAAATTTGCTTCAACAACACTGGCCAGTTCTCCTCTTTGTGGTAGTGTGGTTAAAAATAGTGGTTAAGTGAACATGTGCTTGTACACATGGTACTCTGATGGACAAGAACCCTGTCCCACCTCACGCCCAGTGTTCCTGGCATAGGCTCCAGATTCACCACCATACTGAGTAGGAAAAAACAGTGACTGAGGATTACTATACAGACTTATTATGACATGTTATGTATTCTCATCTCATTATCTCTAGCCACTTTATCCTTCTACAGGGTTGCAGGCAAGCTGGAGCCTATCCCAGCTGACTATGGGCGAAAGGCGGGGTATCTACACCCTGGACAAGTCGCCAGGTCATCACAGGGCTGACACATAGACACAGACAACCATTCACACTCACATTCACACCTATGGTCAATTTAGAGTCAGCAGTTAACCTAACCTGCATGTCTTTGGACTGTGGGGGAAACCGGAGCAAATATTCAAATGTTTTGTTAGTCAGGCAGTTATTTGAATTGTACAGTAAGTTTAACTGCTAGTACTGTATTTAGGCAATATTTTATTGTCCAGGTAAAGACTGTATAATCCTTTCTGGTTCATATCATATCTGGTTCATGTCCACAGACAGGCCTTTCCATCATTGTGTACGGTGAAACATCAACATCAACCCAATTTCTCACCGTGGTGCAGTGGTTAGCACGGTTGCCTCACAGCAAGAAGGTTCCAGGTTCGAACCCAGTGGCTGGTGAGGGCCTTTCTGTGTGGAGTTTGCATGTTCTCCCTGTGTCTGTGTGGGTTTCCTCCACAGTCTAAAGATGTGCAGTTAGGTTGACGTGGGGTGTCCTTGGGCTGAGGTGCCCTTGAGCAATTCCCAGATAGCAAAAATCAGTTGAATCAACATTGAAATAGCGTTTGGCAGAGAACATTGAAATGATATTGAAAGTGTCCCCTTGAATTTGGGTTGAATCAACATTGAATTTTCAACCCTATCAGCATTGAATCAATAGTGATTCAACCATCATCTAAATAGAAATTTCTATTTAGATGATGGTTGAATCACTATTGATTCAATGCTGATAGGGTTGAAAATTCAACGTTGATTCAACCCAAATTCAAGGGGACACTTTCAATATCATTTCAACATTATTTCAATGTTTTCTGCCAAACGCTATTTCAATGTTGATTCAACTGATTTTTGCTATCTGGGTATGCTCGAAAATGGTGTTTGTTATGGACAAACCGTGACTAGCACAGAAGTCCAATAACAAAACACCATTTGGGTTCAGATCGGGGAGACCGTTCCTCCCAATCATGCCCCTCCAGGTGTCACTGTCATTGCCCATGTGAGCGTTGAAGTCCCCCAGTAGAACAATGGAGTCCCCAGTCTGAGCACCTCTCAGTACCTCTCCCAGGGACTCCAAGAAGGCCAGATACTCTATACTGCTATTCAGCCCGTAGGCACAAACAACAGCAAGAGCCTTCTCCCCAATCCTAAGGTGCAGAGAGGCGACCCTCTCGTTCACTGGGGTAAACTCCAACACATGGCGGCTGAGCTGGGGAGCTATAAGCAAGCCCACACCAGCCTGCTGCTGCTCACCATGGGCGACTCCAGAGAAGTGGAGAGTCCAGCCCTTCTCGAGGAGCTGGGTTCCGGAGCCCAAGCTGTGCGTGGAGGTGAGCCCAACTATCTCTAGCCAGTACCTCTCAACCTTCCTCATAAGCTCAGGCTCTTTCCCCCCCAGCGAAGTGACATTCCATGTCCCAACAGCTAGCCGCTGTGTTCAGGGATCAGGTCGTCGAGGCCCCTGCCTTTGACTGCCGCCCAATCCACACTGCACCAGCCCCCTACAGCTACCTCTGTGGGTGGTGAACCCACAGGAGGTCAGGCCCACGTCACCGCTTCGGGCTGAGCCCAGCCGGGCCCCGTGGGCAAAGGCCCGGCCACCAAGCACTCGCATGCGAGCCCCAACCCCGGGCCTGGCTCCAGGGTGGGGCCCCGGCTGCACCATACCGGACGACGTCACGGTCCTTGATAGATTGTTATCCATAAGGGGTTTTGGTGAAGTGCTCTTAGTCTGGCCTGTCACCTAGGACCTGTCTGCCTTGGGAGACCCTAACAGGGGCATAATGCCCCCGACAACATAGCTCCTAGGATCATTCAAGCACACAAACCCCTCCACCACAATAAGGTGGCAGTTCTAGGAGGGGCATTATAAATTGACCTTTTCAAAATCTTGCACTTCTGGTTAGTTGATGTAAACCTAGTCTTGTGACTATACAGCTTCCAGTTGTAGTGTATGGTGCTCCAGAAAATGCGACAGATGTTAAGTATCCTGAAACATATTTCACCAAACAATGTGGAAATGTTTTACTGATAAGCTAATTTTTCCTTGGCTTTCTTTCAACAAAACTCACACTGGATAAGGCTGTCAAAATATTTGCTAACACACTCTGTAGAGATGACACTGGACAAAGTCTAAAAAGGTAAAAATTAGCTAATAAAATATATGGAAAATTTACCCAATATAACTGAACGAGTTAATCAGAGAATAGTTCAGTACAGATGTAAGAGGCAAGGCAAGGCAAGGCAAGGCAAGGCAAGGCAAGTTTATTTATATAGCACATTTCATACACAATGGCAGTTCAATGTGCTTTACAGAAGTAAAAACAAAAACAGTAAACAATAGAGAAATAAAATTACATAAAATAATTTTATTTTTATTCTAAAACAATTAATTAAAAGAATTAAAAGAATTAAAAGAAAATAATAAGAATTAAACAATAGTAAAAATAAAATAATAAAATGAAGTAGTAGTTCAAATAGGATGAGAGGAAAAAAAACCCCAGCAGAATAGAATAAAGAATAAAATAGGATAAAGTTAAAGTAAATTTAAAACATGCAGAGAAGTAAAGATTATAAAGAATGTAAAGAAGACAATATTAATTATTTAACAGAAAGCATCTGAAAACAGCTTGGTCTTTAATCTAGATTTGAAGCTGCCAACAGCAGGAGCATTTTTAATGTCCTCTGGGAGTTGGTTCCATAGCTGTACTGCATAGTAGCTAAAAGCTGCTTCACCACACTTTGTTTTAACAACTGGTTTTAATAGTAAATTTTTCTGTTTTGATCTGGTAGATCTGATTGGGTTAGGCCGCTGCAACATATCAGAGAGGTAATTGGGCCCTGTACCATTTAGAGATTTGTATACCAGCAGCAATACTTTAAAGTCAATTCTGTAGCTTACTGGAAGCCAGTGAAGGGACCTTAGAATTGGAGTAATGTGCTCTGTTCTTTTTGTTCATGTGAGAACCCTCGCCGCTGCATTTTGAACCAGCTGAAGTCGTTTGATGGTCTTTTTTGGCAGGCCTGTGAAAAGGCCATTGCAGTAATCAACCCTACTAGAGATGAAGGCATGTATTAGTTTTTCCAGATCATTTTTTGACATAAGTCCTCTTAGTTTGGAAATGTTTTTTAGGTAATAAAATGCCGTTTTAGTGATTGCTTTCATGTGACTGTCAAAGTTTAGCTCGCTGTCAATGAAAACACCAAGATTTTTAACCATTTCTTTAGTTTTAATCCCTTTTGTGTCAAGAATAGTGGTAATCCTGAGTCTTTCATCTTTTTTCCAAATAGAATTACTTCTGTTTTATCTGTGTTCAGCTGAAGAAAATTTTGTGACATCCAGCTATTGATTTGATCAATACACTGGTAGAGACATTCAAGGGGGGCATAATCATTAGGTGATAGAGCAAAATAAATTTGGGTGTCATCTGCATAGCAGTGATACAAAATTGAATTTTTACTGATAATTTGCCCAAGTGGGAGCATATAAAGGTTGAAAAGTAATGGTCCAAGAATCGACCCCTGGGGGACACCACAGGTCAAGGACATTGACGTTGAGGAACAATTTCCCAGGGTAACAAAGAAGCTTCTATCTTTTAAGTATGATTTTAACCAATTGATAACTTTACCAGTCAATCCAACCCAGTGTTCAAGTCGATATAGCAGTATGTTGTGATCAACAGTATCAAAAGCTGCACTGAGGTCCAGTAATACCAGGACCGATGTTTTGACTGCATCAGTATTAAGATGTATGTCATTTATAACTTTAATCAGCGCTGTTTCAGTGCTATGATTGGCACAAAATCCTGACTGAAAATTATCAAAACGGCTGTTTGATATCAAGAAGGCAGTTAATTGATTGAAGACAATTTTTTCCAGGATTTTCCCGATGAATGGTAGATTTGATATTGGCCTGTAGTTATTTAACACTGAAGGATCCAGATTATTTTTTTTAAGAAGGGGCTTTACAATGGCTTTTTTTAGGGACACAGGAACAACACCAGTCTCCAAGGATGTATTTATAATTTGAAGCACATCTGTAATTATAAGATGAAGAACAGACTTAAAAAAGTTGGTGGGCAGTAAGAGGGAACAATGACCAGAGGAGTGAAGAAGCAATGATGAGGCTTGTGTTTAAATGCAGAGAATGTAATTTATGTACATCAGATGATCGAAGTGATGATACATTTCTCACCATAAATAGATCATTCTTTGAAAATACTGTTTTCCATATGCTCATGCATAATATTACTGTCTATGTAAAACTGACAGAGGGAACAAATAAGAGAGAATGAGGGAAAATGGAGATGATTAAAAGAGAGTGGTATTGTGAATATGCATTTCTGACTTTCCTTAATAAAGTTCTTCCATTATCATGAGATAGTAAAAATATACATTAGCATACAGATGGGAGTCATGTCCTTCAGAATGCAAGCTCAGAAGCTTGAGAAATTGTTTGTAGCCATGCAGTGTGGAGTGTTGGACATGTAAACATTGTGATGAATGTGGCAATTTGTCTTTATTGTGCCCAGGTGGGAGATGCAGTCTGACCCACTTTGCACACTTTACACTTTATCTGAAGGTGACAGAAAATGTTGGAAGGCCAAGAAAGGAGGGGAACTGAAGATGGAGCATCTCAAACCTCTTGAGACTGAATAAGTACATTTAATCACCCCCTTTCTTCAAAGTGTATATTAAGTACATGTGGCAAACATTGTCCTTGTTTTAGTTCTGAAGGTGTGGTGTCTACGACTAGTATATGCAGATGTCTGTTTTTATTTATATTTATATTTATACACAGCCCATTTGGCTTCACTGCTTCCTACTATTAAAGTCATCAGATGTGTGTTATGATATTATTTCAAATAAGCTTTCAGGAATGATTGATTGATTCTGATGGCATCAAATTGTTATGTGTCATTTATTTCACCGCATTTATGTTTTTACTGCTCTGGTTATTTCTATGCAAATTTTCTAAGTGTTCTACAAATAATGTGATTTGTAAGTTAAAAGTAATCATTTGACAAGAGACGTGGCCTTGTGCATCAAAAGGGTATGGGCTTTCTGATGTGAAGATATAATACAGCGTAAACTGCTGCCTGTTGTGGCATGCAAAACCTTGGTATCCTTCATATTTAGTATATTTTTATATGGTTAATGAAATGAGTATTCTTCTGGTAAATCCTTTGATATGTTAAATGATAAGTATAAGGGTCCTTTACTTGTCAAAGGGGCAGACTGAACTTGGAAACACATACAGGTAATAGCACGAGTGTGTAAGAACAGTTTCAGTGTGACCTTCAAGTCACACTGAAAACAATTGTATCAATGAATTGCATTCTTCCAAAAAGTTTTTCCTCATTTTATGTTTCAGGATGGTGGAGAACACAGTCTAAAATATTGCTCCAAAATCTACCACAGGTGTTCAAATAGGTTGAGATATTTGGACTGAGATGGCCATAGCATAATTACCACTTTCATGATCATCAAATAATTCAGTGAGTCCTGTTGCCCTTTGGATGGCAGTGTCATCCTGGAAGAGACTGATCCCATCAAGAGAAAAATGTTTCATGATTGAATAAAGGTGATTATTCAGAGCTACTTTGCAGTTATTCTGACATTTGCAGTGACTCATAACCCAAAGGGCACAAGCAGCAAGCTATACCAAAGGCACAAACAAGAGAGAAAATTATAACCTCACTGCCTCTCTGCAATTCTGTATATACACATATCTGTGCACCAGTATATTTTTAGTAATGGGGAAACAAAATTTTGAACTAGTTGCTGCATACAGGTCAGTTTTTAATATGCTAATCATTTTCACAATCACCTCTGACTAATACAAAAACAACTGTCAGATAATGGTTGAGTGCAGTGTCAGTCAAATAGCCTCCTTTTGTGAAATTTAGCAGCTCTTGGCCATGTTTCATAATGAAAACTACCAGACTCTGGCTTACAAATAAGGCAAAAAGAACAAACATTTTGTCATTCTCTTGCACACAGCCCAAACTGTAATATAAAGCTCAGAATCAATTTATGCTAAACCTTGTTCAACCAGTACGATTTCCTGATTCCCACTTGTAAGCTACCCTGAGCTTTGTTGGTGCTGGACCTGAATAAATTACTGTAGGTGTAGCCTTGAATACTGTACCTAGCCATACATTAGCCATACTGCTAATGTAGCTTTAGTAATGTATTCTTGCTCTGTTGTTTTGTGAAGCAAACTCTTATACATTCATTCATTCTTTCATTGCTTTTTCCTGGTCAGGTTTGCTGTGGATCCAGAGCTTATCTAAGGAACAGTGAACATGAAGTGGGAACACATCCTGGACAGGACATCAATCCATCACAGAGCACCATAGACACTTACATTTACACACTCATTCACATCTAGGGTCACTGATCCACCTACTAGACCCAGCTGCCAGACTGTCTCAGATACTGTATGCTCCAAATGTCTACGTCCAATTTTAAAATACTTTTCCTTTCCCATGCCCTTGACACTTAGCACATTCAGTCTTCTTTTTTTATTATTATTTTTATCTCTCTCTCTTTCGCTCTCTCGTGTGTGTGTGTGTGTGTGTGTGTGTGTGTGTGTGTGTGTGTGTGTATATACAGTGGTGCTTGAAAGTTTGTGAACCCTTTAGAATTTTCTATATTTCTGCATAAATATGACCTAAAACATCATCAGATTTTCACATAAGTCCTAAAAGTTGATAAAGAGAACCCAGTTAAACAAATGAGACAAAAATATTATACTTGGTCATTTATTTATTGAGGAAAATGATCCAATATTACACATCTGTGAGTGGCAAAAGTATGTGAACCTTTGCTTTCAGTATCTGGTGTGACCCCCTTGTGCAGCAATAACTGCAACTAAACGTTTGCGGTAACTGTTGATCAGTCCTGCACACTGGCTTGGAGGAATTTTAGCCCATTCCTCCGTACAGAACAGCTTCAACTCTGGGATGTTGGTGGGTTTCCTCACATGAACTGCTCGCTTCAGGTCCTTCCACAACATTTCCATTGGATTAAGGTCAGGACTTTGACTAGGCCATTCCAAAACATTAACTTTATCCCTCTTTAACCATTCTTTGGTAAAACGACTTGTGTGCTTAGGGTTGCTGTCTTGCTGCATGATCCACCTTCTCTTGAGATTCACTTCATGGACAGATGTCATGACATTTTCCTTTAGAATTCACTGGTATAATTCAGAATTCATTGTTCCATCAATGATGGCAAGCCGTCCTGGCCCAGATGCAGTAAAACAGGCCCAAACCATGATACTGCCACCACCATGTTTCACAGATGGGATAAGGTTCTGATGCTGGAATGCAGTGCTTTCCTTTCTCCAAACATAACACTTCTCATTTAAACCAAAAAGTTCTATTTTGGTCTCATCTGTCCACAAAACTTTTTTCCAATAACCTTCTGGCTTGTCCACGTGATCTTTTGCAAACTGCAGACGAGCAGCAATGTTCTTTTTGGAGAGCAGTGGCTTTCCCCTTGCAACCCTGCCATGCACACCATTGTTGTTCAGTGTTCTCCTGATGGTGGACTCATGAACCTTAACATTAGCCAATGTGAGAGAGGCCTTCAGTTGCTTAGAAGTTACCCTGGGGTCTTTTGTGACCTCGATGACTATTACACACCTTGCTCTTGGAGTGATCTTTGCTGGTCGACCACTCCTGGGGAGGGTAACAATGGTCTTGTATTTCCTCCATTTGTACACAATCTGTCTGACTGTGGATTGGTGGAGTCCAAACTCTTTAGAGATGGTTCTGTAACCTTTTCCAGCCTGATGTGCATCAACAACGCTTTTTCTGAGGTCCTCAGAAATCTCCTTTGTTCGTGCCATGATACACTTCCACAAACATGTGTTGTGAAGATCAGACTTTGATAGATCCCTGTTCTTTAAATAAAACAGGGTGCCCATTCACACCTGATTGTCATCCCATTGATTGAAAACACCTGACTCTAATTTCACCTTTAAATTTACTGCTAATCCTAGAGGTTCACATACTTTTGCCACTCACAGATATGTAATATTGGATCATTTTCCTCAATAAATAAATGACCAAGTAGAATATTTTTGTATTATTTGTTTAACTGGGTTCTCTTTATCTACTTTTAGGACTTGTGTGAAAATCTGATGATGTTTTAGGTCATATTTATGCAGAAATATAGAAAATTCTAAAGGGTTCACAAACTTTCAAGCACCACTATATATATATATATATATATATATATATATATATATGAGAGGGCGGCACGGTGGTGTAGTGGTTAGCGCTGTTGCCTCACAGCAAGAAGGTCCAGGTTCGAGCCCCGTGGCCGACGAGGGCCTTTCTGTGTGGAGTTTGCATGTTCTCCCCGTGTCCGCGTGGGTTTCCTCCGGGTACTCCGGCTTCCCCCACAGTCCAAAGACATGCAGGTTAGGTTAACTGGTGACTCTAAATTGACCATAGGTGTGAGTGTGAATGGTTGTCTGTGTCTATGTGTCAGCCTTGTGATGACCTGGCGACTTGTCCAGGGTGTACCCTGCCTTTCGCCCATAGTCAGCTGGGATAGGCTCCAGCTTGCCTGCGACCCTGTAGAAGGATAAAGCGGCTAGAGATAATGAAGTGAGATGAGATAATATATGAGTGTGTGTGTGTGTGTGTGTATAATGCACACAAGGATATGTGACTAAATAAGTACATCCCATGGAAATTGTAGACTTTCCTTAACATATTTAAACAAGCAAACATTTCACTGTCTTTGATACAATGCTTACAGATAAACAGGTGATATACTGCAACAAATGACACATAAAATTGACATTTTTTTCGTCATTTTCAGAATTTAAATAAAAAAATCAGTCAAAAAAGTAAGGACACCCTGGAAAAAGTAAGTATGCCCTTACATTTATCACACTTTCAAGTCCATAAAATTAGAATCAGGTGTTGCAGATTAGATGCCACTGATTAGAGCCTCCTGCAGGTGGAGGTGCAGGTCCTGGCTTATTTAAACCTGACATCCAGGGTCTGGTGTTTGCTATTGAAGTATGTGGTGTCATCATGCCAAGCTCTAAAGAACTCTCTAAGGACCTCAGAAAAAAGGTCATGGATGCCTATGAATTGGGCAAGGGATTTAAAAAGATCTTTAAATTATTAGAAATAAATCATTCCACTGTAACTAAAATCATCTACAAGTGGCATAGATTTCAAACAACTGCCAATTTGTCCAGGACCGGCCACCCCACCAAATTCAGCCCAAGAGCAGACCGTTTGATGCTTAAAGAAGTCTCCAAGAAGCCCAAAATTTCATCACTGGATCTGCAGGTAACTCTTGCAACTGTTGGTGTGAAAGAGACTGGACAAATTTGACAAGCATGGGAGGCATGCCAGGAAAAAGCCTTTGCCATCCAAAAGGAATGTTAAAGCAAGAATAAAGTTTTCCAGTGAGCATACAGGCAAAGACCAGGCCTTTTGGAATAACATGCTCTGGACAGATGAATCAAAGGTAGAGTTCTTTGTCCACTGTAAGACTATACATATGTGGTGCAGATCAAAGATGGCTTTTCAGGAGAAGGACCTCATACCGGCTGTGAAGCATGGTGGTGGAAATGTTATGGTTTGGGGTTGCTTCGCTGCTTCAGGGACTGGGAAGCTTGTATTACTTGATTCCGTTATGAATACTGAATCATATCAAAGAGTCCTTGAAGATAAATTGAGGCCATCTGTTCAAAACTTGGAATTGAACCAAAGGTGAACCTTTCAAAAAGATAATGATCCTAAGCACACAAGCAAATCCACCAAGGAATGGCTCAAAAAGAAGAAATGAAGGGTTATGGAATGGCCTCGTCAAAGCCCAGATTTGAACCCTATTGAAATGTTGTGGGAAGATTTGAAAAGGGCAGTACATGCAAGAAAACCCTCAAACATCTTGCAATTGAAGGAATTTTGCATGGAAGAGTGGTCAAAAATTTCAGGAAGCCAATGTCTGGGACTGGTAGAAAATTATGCAAAACACCTACAAGAAGTTATTTCTGTTCAAGGGAAAAATATTAGCCTACTGAATCCAAGGGTAGACTTACTTTCTCCAAAGACAAAATTACATCTATTGATATTTTTGTTGAATAAATGATTGAAAGAGCTAATTTTAATTGTTTTGTTCAAGTATATCACCTTTATCTCTAGGTGCTGTATCAAAAGAATGAAATGTTTGCTTGTTTAATTGTCATGACTGAGCCGACAGCCGTCTTCTCCTCTGTAGGCACTCATCCTGTGGTGCTGAAAGGACAGCATCCCACTCACCACACCAAAAGCAGGCAGCGGCAGTTCAGCACCACCGACTGAAGGCAGCACACACACACACACACACACACACACACACACACACACGATAGGAGGAGTGGCCTAATACAGCACGACTCGCAGATGCTAATTACCCTCCCGGGCCTCACAGCAGAGTATAAGGGCTGTGTGTGGCATAGCAAGTGAGTACATCCTTCTGAATGACGTCTCTAATTCTCTGTGTGTTTCTTTCATGCCGGACATCAGCTCAGATGACACACTCACTCTCTAGGAGGAAGGAAAGGCTCCTTCCAGGCCATAGAATTTCCAAGCTCTGCACTCATTCCCCTGGGAGCTTCCACCCTACCTCACCTTACTGGAACCACTGCACCCTCACTGCCTAGCTCACTGCACCACCTCACAAAGAAGAAAAAAGGAATAAAACCCCACATATTTTACACTTCACACCTGTCTTTCATGTGTCTGTGTCTCCCACTGTCACGAGGGCTTCTACAATATACACATTTGCCTTGCTTACCTACTGCCGAGTTTTTATGAGGAGGGAAGAAACCAGAGAACCTCGAAAAACTCTATTTTGACATTGGAAGCACATGCAAAAATCTACAAAGATAGTACCCAAGCTCAGGATTAAACCAGGGAACCCTGGCACTGTGAAGTGGTAACACTGGCTGCTGCACCACCATACCACTGAATCATGCCACCCAAGGACATGGTGTCGACATGTGCAAAGTGTATAAGTCACTGGAAATAATTTTGCCAGAACATTCATTATAAGCCCAAAATTATATAGATTTATTTTCACTATTTCATGGACTCTCTTTATCCCACTCTTCAACCACTGCAGGCACAAATTGCTCCCCGTTGAATAGCTTGGCCCGAATATGCACTTGAATTGGTATGATTGTAGTTTATATAGAGGATACTACATGGTGGCATGAAGATATGAAGTTTATCTTTGAGTGGTGAATGTATATATCACAAGTGAGCAAAGCAAGCAAGTGATGTATTTTTCAACACAAGAAGATAAACTTCATATCTTAGCATCACCATCTAATGTTCTTTAGATTATATAGACACATTCACAAAGAAGAAATACACAAGTTAATCAAAACGGTTTACCATTTTGACAACGTGTGTCCAGTCAGTGGAAAAACACTGGGAGTGACGTCATCGGAGTGAAATATCAGAAAATGTCACTCAGATCTGCAATGTATTTTGTATGAAAAATGCAAGTTTTTCAACATGAGAAGATAAACATCATATCTTCAAGCCAACGTGTGATTTTCTTTTTATTATATAGACACATTCACAAACAAAAATACCAAAATTTATCAAAACAATTCATCAATTTCCTCACAAGTGGCATACTGAGAATAATTATACATACAGGATATTGTTAGCATATTGCTTATCCTATGTGTATTACATCACTTTACCCAGTGGAGAATGAGCGTTGAATATGGTTTACGATATTGTATGGTTGTCAAGACAACATGACGTCACACGTCAGAGACATAAAACTTCTGCACTTGCAAGCAACTGTGATAATTTGTAAACCAATATTTCTTTGCTTCATGAAAAATGGAAGATTTTGAGATTATTTTGAAAGAGAAAGATGCATTGAACACCCCAAAAGAAATGTGTATGTATTATAATAATAATAATAATAATAATAATAATAATAATAATAATAATATTGACTGGCATTTTTCATGGTATATCTGATTGTGGCAGCAGGGGCGTGGTCAAGCTTCGGTCTGTGACCGGAGGGCGGAGTCAGGGAAGGTAAGTGGCAGAATCACTGCACCTGATGTTGATTAACATGTGTTTGTGTGTCTTCCCCAGTGACTGCGCCCTGTTTAAGGAGAGAGCGAGAACAGAGGAGGAGCTCTCTCCCCAACCAGACACCTGATGTGTGTGTGCATGCCTGTCTGTGTATGAGAGACCACTGAAAAGTGTCAAAATAAACAAAGAGCTACGAAAAACAGTTCTGGCCTGCCATCTTCTGTGCTCCTGCCACTCCTACAAACTGCCACAGTAATGCCGAAACCCGGGACATGGAGTGCAGAAGAAGAACAGCCCCATGGAGTCCTCCCCTTTCGCCGACCTGGTGCACGCCCTCGCCACGGCCCAGCAGAGCCAGCACCAGGTGCTAGTCACCCTCCGGAAGGAGCAAGAGCAATGGTTCGAGGCCCTGGTGTTAGCACAGCAGGAAGATCGACAGGCATTCCGGCACCTCCTCGCATCAGCGGGGTCCACCACCTCCACCGCCGCGGGCCCTTCCCCCCTTACCCTAACGAAGATGGGCCCGCAGGATGACCCCGAGGCCTTCCTCATGCTCTTCGAGCAGGTAGCAGAGACCTCGGGCTGGCCGGTGGAACAGCGTGTGGTGCGCCTCCTCCCCCTGCTAACGGGCGAGGCGTAGCTGGCTGCGCTACAGCTCCCCGCCGACTGCTGGCTGGTCTACGCAGACCTCCGCCGGGTCGTCCTCCAGTGTGTGGGGCGCACCCCTGAACAGCAGCAACAGCACTTCCGTGCTCTGCACTTGGAGGAAGTCGGCCGGCCGTTCACGTTTGGCCAGCAACTCCGGGATGCCTGCTTGCGGTGGTTAAGGGCCAACAACCGCGACGCCGAGGGAATCATCAATCAGGTGGTACTGGAGCAGTTCATCGCTCGCCTACCAGCAGGAACCGCAGAGTGGGTCCAATGCCACCACCCGGCATCGCTGGATCAGGCCATGGAGCTGGAGGAGGACCATTTGGCGGCTGTCCCGATGGCAGGACAGCAGACAACCTCTTCTTCTCTCTCTCTCTCTCTCTCTCCCCCCTCCTGTGTCTCATCCTTGCCCCATTCCCCCACCGCGGAGGCGGGGGCTGGCGCCACTCCAGCCTGCCCGCCACACCCGCGGTGCCCTCCCATTTATCCCTGTCTGTCTCTCCCCCCCTCAGGTGAGTGAGCCCCAGAGCACTAGTGCAGAGAGGAAGCCCGGGCCAGTTTGCTGGTGCTGCGGGGAGCCGGGCCACCTCCAACAGCAGTGCTCGGCAATGGAGGTGGGCACGGTGGTTCGGATCCCCAACGCGCCAGGAGCCGCCCTCGATCGGGCTGGAGAGTATCACATACCGGTGAGTGTCCAAGGGGATACATATCAGGCGTTGGTGGACTCTGGCTGTAATCAGACCTCAATCCACCAAAGCCTAGTGCAAAATGAGGCATTGGGGGGAGCACAGTTGATGAAGGTGTTGTGTGTGCACGGGGATGTTCACAACTACCCTTTAGTGTCGGTCCACATTCTTTTTCGAGGGGAAAAATTTAGAGTAAAGGTGGCGGTTAATCCTCGCCTTACCCACCTGATAATTCTGGGGACTGATTGGCCGGGATTTGGGGAATTAATGAGTAATTTAGTGCAGAGTGGGTCCTGCCGTAGTTCCACAGGGGGAGGTCCCGGTGTCTCATTGGCGGGAGCAGCTGTCACAGAGCCGTCTCCGTCATCTCCGCATCAGAGTGAGGAGCCACAGGCTCCTCCTCCTTCTATTGGGGAATCCCTTGCGGATTTTCCATTAAAGCAGTCGCAAGACTCGACTCTGCAGCATGCGTTTGACCAAGTGAGAGTAATCGATGGTCAAACACTCCAGCCAAACGCCACCCCATCCTTCCCCTACTTCTCAATTATGAAGGATAGATTATACCAAGTGATGCAGGACACTCAGACTAAAGAACAAATCACGCAGCTTTTGATTCCAAAAAGCTGCCGGGAATTGGTATTCCAGGTGGCTCACTTTAATCCCATGGCTGGACACTAAGGGCAGGATAAGACACTAGCCCGAATAATGGCCCGATTCTATTGGCCAGGAGTTCGCGGCGATGTCCATAAGTGGTGTACGGCATGCCGCGAATGCCAGTTAGTAAATCCAGCGGCCATTCCAAAAGCACCTTTGTGCCCTCTCCCATTAATCGAGACCCCGTTCGAAAGGATTGGGATGGATCTCGTCGGGCCATCAGATTGGTCAACATGAGGGTATCACTTTATATTAGTTCTAGTGGACTATGCAATGCGATACCCGGAAGCAGTGCCTCTTCACAATATCTTAGCATGCAGTATTGCGGAAGCGCTCTTCCGCGTCATCTCCCGAGTTGGAATCCCCAAAGAGATTCTAACTGATCAAGGCACCTCGTTTATGTCACGAACACTGAATGAACTGTATGGGTTATTAGGAATTAAGCCGATCTGCACCAGCGTTTCTCACCCACAAATGGACGGTTTAGTCAAACGATTCAATCGCACCCTCAAAAATATAATTAAGAAATTCGTAAGCGAGAACGCACGTAATTGGGATCAATGGCTCGAACCCTTGTTATTTGCAGTGCGAGAGGTCCCACAAGCCTCCACGGGGTTCTCCCCATTTGAATTGTTATATGGGTGTAAGCCGCGCGGCATTCTAGACGTGCTGTGAGAAAATTGGGAGGAGGGACCTTCACCAAGTAAAAATGAGATTCAATACATTATTGACCTGCATGCAAAACTCCACACACTCACCCACCTAACCCAGGAGAATTTGCGGCAGGCTCAAGAACGGCAAACCTGCCTGTACGACAAGGGTACGCGCCTTAGGGAGTTCGCACTGGGAGATAAAGTACTCGTACTGTTGCTCACATCGAGCTCCAAATTAATCGCCAAGTGGCAAGGACCCTTTGAGGTGACATGGCGAGTCGGGGACAAACGCTACGTTCACACTGCAAGGCTTAATGCTCAATTCCGATTTTTTTGTGAAATCCGATTTTTTGTGAGGTCGTTCACATTAACAAATATATGCGACTTGTATGTGATCCTCAGTATGAACGAAAAGCGACCTAAAAGTGTTCCGCATGCGCATTGCAGGATACGACGACGTCACACGCAGTGAGCATGGCCAGTGTTTACGGAAGTAAAACCGCCCGGTTGCGGTATGACCCATTCAATCTAGCTTGAATAGCTGCATCCCCCCAAATGGAAATCAGCTCCCTAACCTCTGCGTCCTTCCATTGAGAAGATTCAGAACCTTCACAGCCCGAAGCGTCCCTCGCATTGATGTCATGCGCAGGGGCGCAGATACGTTTTTTGAACTGGGGGGGACAAAAAACTGGGGGGGACAAAGCTGCCAGCAAACCAACCCCAACCCCGATATGCCTGTCAAACTTGTTGTTAGTAACCATAGCAACCAAGCTCGAGCTCGCAACTTGTGCAGTCTGCGCAGCTCAACCAACCGAATATCAGTCTTTGTTTTGTTTTATGTGAGTTGTTGCAACTATGTATACACTGCCGTGCACCTCAATAAACCGAATGGTAATTAGTCTTTTGATTTTTCCGTGAGGTTTGCCTTATGCAAAGAAAGACAGCATAGACGTTTTTTCCTCCCTATAAGTGGGGGGGACCGAACGAGGTGAATTTAAATCTAGGTGGGACGAGTCCCACCCTCTATCTGCGCCCGTGATTATGCGCCATGTTGTTGTAACTTTTTTTGAGAGACCTGCCGCCTACTTCAGCGCAGAATAGTGATGTTTGTGGCTTGTTGATGACGTGTAAGTCGGATGAATGCGACCTGGCGGTTCAGACTGAAGTCGCATATGAAAAGAGCGGATAGGGATCGGAATTAGGACCACATATCCAAACGGCCTGGGTCGGATTTGAAAAAATCGGATCTGTGTCGTTCATATTGTCAATAAAAGATCGGATACAGGTCACATATGGGCGAAAAGATCGGATTTGAGTCACTTCAGCCTGCAGTGTGAACGTAGCCATTGACTATGAGGTGAGGCGAATGGACAGGGGTGGAGCACTACAGATTTACCACCTCAATCTACTCAAACTCTGGAATGAGGAGGTCCCCGTGGCATTGGTGTCGGTGGTTCCGGAGAAGGCCGAGCTGGGGCCGGAAGTTCCAAAGGGAACATTGGCATCACGTACCTCTCCGGTCCCCTGTGAAGACCACCTCTCCCTGACCCAACTCGTGGAGGTTGCCCAGTTGCAGACCGAATTTTCGGACGTGTTCTTGCCCCTGCCCGGCCACACTGACCTCATAGAGCACCACATTGAGACACCCCCGGGGGTGGTAGTGCGCAGCCGCCCTTACCGGCTACCCAAACACAAGAAAAAAGTGGTTTGGGAAGAACTCGAGGCCATGCTTGAAATGGGCATCATCGAGGAGTCCCACAGTGACTGGAGCAGCCCGGTGGTCTTGGTACCCAAGGTCGACGGGTCAGTCCAGTTCTGTGTAGACTATAGAAAAGTCAACGCGGTGTCTAAATTCGATGCATACCCAATGCCTTGTATTGATGAGTTGCTCGATCGACTAGGCACGGCTCGCTTTTACTTGACACTGGATTTGACAAAGGGTTATTGGCAGATGCCTTGACTCCATTATCCCGAGAAAAAACAGCCTTTTCCACACCGTTTGGCTTACACCAGTTTGTCACACTTCCTTTTGGGTTGTTTGGGGCGCCCACTACGTTCCAGCAGCTGATGGATAGGGTTCTCCACCCCCACGCCACCTACACAGCCGCATACTTAGATGACATCATTATCTATAGTAATGACTGGCCGTGGCACCTACAACATCTGAGGGCCGTCCTTCGGTCGCTGAGGCGAGTGGGTCTCACAGCCAACCCGAAGAAGTGTGCAATTGGGCAGGTGGAAGTACGGTATCTGGGCTTCCACTTGGGCAATGGGCAGGTGTGTCCCCAAATTAACAAGACAGCAGCAATTGTGGCCTGCCCAAGGCCCAAGACCAAAAAGGGGGTGAGACAGTTCCTGGGGCTGGCTGGCTACTATCATAGGTTTATACCTAATTATTCGGACGTCACCAGCCCGCTGACTGATCTGACTAAAAAGGGGGCACCAGATCCGGTCCAGTGGACAGAGCAATGCCAGCGGGCTTTTTCTGAGGTGAAGGCTCAGAAAAATGCAGGTGTGGGGGGCCACTGTTACACTCCCCTGACTTTTCTCTCCCCTTTATGTTAGACAGATGCGTCGGACAGAGGGCTGGGGGCTGTTTTGTCCCAGGAGGTGGAGGGGAGGACCGCCCAGTGCTGTACATCAGTAGGAAGCTGTCGGTGCGTGAGGGGTGCTACAGCACCATTGAAAAAGAGTGCCTGGCGATCAAGTGGGCGGTCCTCACCCTCCATTACTACCTGCTGGGACGCCCTTTCACCCTCTGTTCAGACCATGCGCCCCTCCAGTGGCTCCACCACATGAAGGATGCCAACGCGCGGATCACCCATTGGTATCTGGCACTCCAACCCTTTAACTTCAAGGTGATCCACAGGCCAGGGGCGCAGATGGTCGTGGCGGACTTCCTCTCCCATCAAGGGTGGGGGGGAGTCGGCTGCAGGCCAGACGGCTGCCCAGCCTGAGTCGGGCGGTGGGGGTATGTGGCAGCGGGGGGTGTGGTCAAGCGTCAGTCTGTGACTGGAGGGCAGAGTCAGGGAAGGTAAGCAGCAGAATCACTGCACCTGATGTTGATTAACGTGTGTTTGTGTGTCTTCCCCAGTGACCGTGCCCTATTTAAGGAGAGAGCGAGAGCAGAGGAGGAGCTCTCTCCCCAACCAGACACCTGATGTGTGTGTGCGTGTCTGTGTGTGTATGAGAGACCACTGAAAAGTGTCAAAATAAACAAAGAGTTACGAAACTCAGTTCTGGCCTGCCGTCTTTTGTGCTCCTCCCACTCCTGCAAACTGCCACACTGATATATTCCATTCAGCTAGCATGATATTGAACTTATCTTCAACTTGTTCAAAATCATGCTAGCTGAATGGAGTATATCTGATATACCACTTAACACCAGCCAATATTATTTAAATATGTCACGGTTGCCATTCTCAATGTCCTGGATGTAGTTCGTATAAAAAATGTGAGGAAACATACACATCTGCCAAGTTTGCCACGCTTATCAATTACTCCAAAGAACATAGCAGTTCAAACACAACCTCAAATTTCTTTTTTTTTATCACAATTATACAGAGCTGGAGAGGTACAAAAGGATGTGTAGCTTTCAGAATGTAGACCAGTGACTGATCTACTGGCACACAACCCTGCCAAGTACTAACACAGGCTGTTGTTCATAAAGATGAATTTTGCAGAGCACCTTAGTTGTGGTAAGTCTTTTCAATACGCTCGCATAATAATTCACAGCATGTCAAATTTGTTAAATATATGCCACACAATAACACTAAGCCCAGTTTGTCAAAGCACAGATGAGAGAGACACATGCTGGGATGCTAAATGTAAAAATAGCATGCCTCCAGTTCCTTTAAGATTTCAATCAATATTGTCCACATCACACTGACTTTGTCCATTTTGGCCCCAGATTTTGGAATATGATTTGCTTCCTCAGTGTTTATATGCTTTTTGTGTATGCTCTGTGTGATTATGCAGAGTGTGGACCAAAGATGATACGTCAACAGCTCCCCTGAACTTCTGTAGCGGCCTTTGCAGAGCCCTCACTGTTAACACCCTAACCTATTTTTAACAAACCATGGGGGATGCATGCATTTTACATTAACATTTTGGTTTGGTGAAACTGAAAATTAAATAGCATTTCTGGGAGTAAGCAAATGTGAGATACATTATAAAATGGGGGGCTTAGAGGGGGATAAGATGTGTAACGTCAAGTCTGTCTGCAACATTTACTTTGGTCATTCTTAAACATTGTAGGGTGTTCAACTTTAATAACAAAAGAAACCATTCAGTTCCCATTTCCTTTGCCTTTTGTTATTTATACTGTGTATGTGCTGTAATTAAAATCCAAGTATCATTCAATGAAAAAGTTCAGTCTCTTTTGAACCTTTAAAATTTTACTTAATTGCATCTGCCTCATTCTTGCCCTATGACCAGTATTCAAAGACAAATAGAACTGACTTAAACGTGGATTTTAGGGGCAAAAACTATCTATGTTTCATTTCAGGCTCTAGTGAAGATGAAACAATGGATGAACATTCCCACAGACCTCCTGAGTTCCTTTCACCTTTCTTGTTGCAGAGGCATTTTTCTCTTACACTTAGGAGTTGCAATCCTCTGGGTGAGAGAGACATTTATTTAGGAGAAAGCTGTGGGCATTTTTTCTTAGTTTAGAGAGGTGTTAATTACCTCAGGTAGTTCAGGGGAGATTGTAAAATGTATCCTTTCTACCACTTTTATTGGCTTTTTAATTATAAATGAATACACAGGTGGCACGTTTGGGAGTTAGAAAAAAAGAAAAGAACAAATAAACCTTTATTTTCTGATATTAAAACCTATAGTGAGTCTCTCTCTCTCTCTCACACACACACACACACACACACACACACACACACACACACACACACACACTCAGTAGGGTGCAGGGTTAACATGGGAAGACAAATTAGTACTTAATTAATAGAATGACAAACATGGTCATCATTAAAATTAAAACTCCTGCTGAGTTATTGTTGTATTTAGGTTGTATGTGGAAATGAACTTTCACTGCTTGGTGTTCCAGAAGACATCATGGCTTTCAGAGCAACAACATCTCAAAGATAAATAAATACAGCAGAGTGAAGTACTAAAAGTCACTTTTTGTCTCACCTTTGTTGGAGGTGAGTAGCTGAGAAAGCATGAGCAGTATGATATGTCTCTGGAGACAAAGTTGCCTGGAGAAAGATGAGGTTCTTTATCATCAGGGACCCAGTTCGCTGTTGTTTTTCTCATTGCTATCACATATTTCATCACATGGCTGAACAGAAAACCATTTCCATGTTTGCAAATTCTTAAAATGTCCACATCGCTTCTTCCTTTTTAAATGGGTCAAAAGCATCCTTAAAATTGCAGAAGTATGCATTCTTTGTGTATTCTTTAGACTATTCTTCTACCTAACCTAATTTTTATCACCTTATTTTAAAAATGTCCTCTATAGATGTATTAATGCAGATCAGGTTAATCAATGAATAGGCACAACGGAAATGCATTTGTCTAACATAATCTTTATATGATCATTTCCTTAAAATTCATCAGAAGCATAATTAAATGGCTAAATATTCAGATATGACTGTTGTTATAGAGCAAATCCAAGGACTCATGAAAATACAAAGCATAAACACTTGTAAAACATTGACAACTGAGACCTTGCCATGTTTCCACCAAGAACATACATAGATAGATATAGATAAACAGATGGCTTTACAGATGGATGAATCACAGATTTATTATTCATGCACTCATTCTAATACATTATAATTTCTCTAATAACACTTAATTCACAGGGACTCTAATGGTGAATGCTCTATACAATCTAAGTATTGATATTTAACAAATTAAAAAAAATTTAATTGTTGATATGGTGAACTTTTCTGTAAGTAGACTTGTATTTAACACTTATGGATCATCATCATCATCGTTCCCTTTCCACTGCTGCAGTGGGTTGGGTGCCAAGGAGTGGGGTAGTGGTAGGAGCCTTTTTTATGCTGCATCTCTCTCTGCAGCTGCATTTTTGACAGTCCCGTGAGTTTTTTTATAGTTTTTCCAGATGTCATGGGTGTACAGTTTCTTGTTAGATAAAAAAAAATTTGTTTTTGCAAGGCAGAGTTTGGTAGTCTAGTTATATGGGCAACATACTTAAAGCATGTACGCAGAGCCATGGCCTCACTTTCATTTATAAATGCCTTGAGACCTCAAGAATGGCACAGGAATAGTTTTAAGTGTTAACAATAAATCTAATATAGTCATTTTTATGATTAAAGTGATTCATATAGGTAGCAGTCTGAGTGAATGACCTTGGCGTCCGTAACGTCACAACAAGAAGTCTATTGGTCTCATCGCCATTTCCGCTATACTAAAACACAGAGCTGACTACAACTCCAATCCTCCATTTTGAGCTAATTTATCGCCATGCCACGTAGATGTATTTTTGGCCAGTGCAGCAACACGACAGAAGGTGGATTTATGTTGCATTCATGGTCCAAGAATGTTCAAACTGCAAAGATTTGGATGTGTTTTGTGAGAAGTTCACAGGCACATTGGGTGGCTATGAAGTAGTCTCTCCTTTGCTCTGCACATTTTACTGAAGACTTGTACGAGACCTCTGATCTGTTGAGGAGTGTTGGCTATAAGCCTGTATTGAAAGAGGGTGCAGTACCAACAATTAAAGAAAAAGAAAACTACAAGAAGAGGAAAGTATTTATTTTTTTAAAAGGAAAGTGAGTTCAGTTGCACCAGTCCTCCCAGAGTGAGCCAAGGGTTGTTGCTAAAACCTGGGACGGAACGGGATGGGACATATCACTCGGGCAGTGACCTCCCTGCAGATGTTCCTAAAACCGGTGACATCTCATTCCGTCCTGGGTTTTAGTAATTGTCCGAGCCGAGCAGTAATGGTGGACTACAAAGTATGAAGAAAAGTGAATGAGTGGAGCAGCCGTCTTATTTCTAAACTGGATATTGCTGCCATCTCTCCCTTACATGGAAGAAGTGAATGAACGGAGAACTGGACAAACAACTGAAAGTCAGATTGTTTCAAAAACAATCGGCCTTCAAGAAGCGAGGACAGAGACGGGTAAGCTCGGACTCAAATTTGGATTAAAACAAACAAACAAACAAACAAACAAACACGTTGTTTACCTGCATTTAGATTAATACATGTAACTTGTATTGTGTGTTTAAGTTACCGGTATAAGATTATTTAATTTGCTTCAGAATGTGATTGTCTCAGTTCATCTGATTATTTAATTAGCCTTTTACATTTTATCAGTGAAAATGCATGCGTGTACATGTATGTTGCATAAGTTATAACACCTATCCTGTTTTAATAAGAGTCAACCCACAATCAATGAAGTCAAATCAGTCTTAGTTGAGCAAGCCAGTAACAGTATTTCTTACTTTCACCGTAAATTTTTATTTATGTGTGTAAACGTTCCCTACGTGTGGGTGGAGCACAGAGGACGGCAGGACAGAGATCGGGGTAAATAACAGCTTTATTGCCAAACTTTTCAGTCTAACAATCGGTATACTTTTAACACACACAGAGACACACACGCACTAGTGTCTCATTCAGGGATCGGCTCTCCTCTGCTCTCAGCTCTCCCTCTTAAATCGGGCACGGTCACTGGGAAGACACACAAACACAGGTTAATTGCTCTCAGGTGTAGTGATTCTGCCACTTACCTTCCCTGACTCCGCCCTCCTGTCACAGACCGGCGCTTGACCATGCCCCCGCTGCCACAATGTGATTTTGGTCTATAGCTGTAAAAGGCCTCGGCCTTAAAACCTGTTCCTGCTGTGATGTCACACACTCAGGGCTGGCTGGCTCAGTGGGGCAACTCAAATGCCAACTTTGTGGTTGATTTTAACTCTCAAAAATATATATATTTTTATTCCCATTTATGCAGCATACAAGAGTCAAGGATGGAGATACGATCCACTCAGAAATTTATTTAAAAATAAAGGCTCTGTGTATCTCCTTTAAGGTATTGAGACAAGCTGAAGTTATGGATTGGCAAAGTGTTGGTGAGTAAAAGTATGTCTTTGTTAGTGTACTTAAAGCACCAATCCACATCACCTTCAATCAGAAGGTTCTTACAGCTGTGTTTGCCTTATCATTTTGGTGGTGGAGCATTTACTCATTCAAATCCATTTTGGAAAAGTGTTCTAAGAAAATACATTCAAGTGAACTCCAATTTAGACAGCTTGGAAGCATTGAAATTACAAACTTGGATACTATAGGCAAGGGCGGCACGGTGGTGTAGTGGTTAGCACTGTCGCCTCACAGCAAGGTCCTGGGTTCGAGCCCAGTGACTGGCGAGGGCCTTTCTGTGTGGAGTTTGCATGTTCTCCCCGTGTCTGCATGGGTTTCCTCCAGGTGCTCTGGTTTCCCCCACAGTCCAAAGACATGCAGGTTAGGTTAATTGGTGGCTCTAAATTGACCGTAGGTGTGAATGTGAGTGTGAATGGTTGTTTGTCTCTATGTCAGTCCTGCGATAACCTGACAACTTGTCCAGGGTGTACCCCGCCTCTCACCCATAGTCAGTTGGGATAGGCTCCAGCTTGCCTGCAACCCTGTTGAACAGGATAAGCGGCTACAGATGATGGATGGATACTATAGGTAAGATGGCTGCAGACATAGGAAGTTAGAAATTTTACCTGCATACACAGCTTTACCTGATGGTCAGTGAATACTGTTTTTACTTTGTTCCACTTCTTATGAGCTGATGAGATGCATTGTATGGTCAAAGCTGAATGGCCCTCCTCACTGGAGATTATATGACTGAGGTAAGTGAAACTTGTCAGGTTCTCAATCAGTGTGTCCTTCATTTTAATCAGCGATTTCCTTGCTTTTGTTTCAGGGGAGACATTGACGCACATTTGTTTTTGTTTTCACTGCTGAGATTGTTCAACCAAACCTGGTGAATTCTTCATCAAATACTTTCAGCATGTTTTCCAACTCACATATACTTTTACATAATGTCATCTTCATAGCTGTCTTGGGGAATGTGGGTCTCTCTACTGTATGTATGGTCTCTTTGTTGACTTTGATTTGTGCAAGTGAATGGACTTTTATATTTGATGAGGAAACCAGGGTCAGGAATTTTGTGATTGATCTAGTCAAGGATACATCTTATAACAAAGAAAGAGAAAAATGTTGAACATACAAGGGGATTCAAGGCCTCCCTGCCAGCAGCCAGAGATTGTTTCAAAGGCTGATGGAGAGTGCTTGATTGCAGCAGTTGTCCCCTCTGTAAATGCATTTTAACAATTGGACAAGCATTCTAGCTCCAGTATGTCTTTCTATGGTCTTGAAAAGAGTGTCTCGATCTATCCAGTCATATACTGCTGTCAAACCAATGAAGCAGCAGAATAGTTCATCCTTGCTGGTTGTCAATTAGATTCTTCATAACAAAGATCACATCATTGGTGGACTTGTTTGCTCTGTTGCTAAACTGAGTTGGCAAGAGTAATATTTCATCAAGTGGTCTTAAATGCTCAAAAATTACTGCAAGGAAAATTTTGGAGCATGTGATGGAAAGTCCATCACAAGTTTTGTAGAACAAACATGAGTATATATTCACATTCAAGACTGTGTTGTAGCTATGTGATTGGATGATGAAGATTAAACTGACAAAGCTAAGTTATCTATGTACAGTATAATGTAAATGGGTGAAGAGCATTACATTACTGGTTTATACTACACTACTGTATGAAAGAAGTAAGACATTATGTACTATTACATCACCCGTCAGGATCATCGTCTTATGAAAAGAAGAAAGACATTACTTGTCAACATAACCGTCATTAAGCAGAGAGCAGAATGTGTGAGCAAATATAAATCTCAAGGATTTAACTAATCAAACCAAGTTGCAATGAGAACAGCCTGTTCCAGTTTCAAGCATGCCAAACATATATGTTTTTAATCACTGTGAAATATTGGAAAATAGTCAACTTCTGGGGTGACACACCTCACACGTACACACTTAATACATGCAGCAAACTGTTTACATTTAAGCATAAGAGCATGGATAAATTTGCATGATGTAGCACAGGGAGGTAAAGCTGGACATTGTGTACAGTGCATTATTCCTTCTCTGTAGTCTTGTTAAACCACAGAGGCTCTGGAATGATGGAGAACAGGAGAATGTATAGGGGGTATGATGGATCAGGATTGACTATTTGCCAGAAGAAGAAAAAAAACAATGAAAAAACTGTCCAGGTGCCTGGTGGTTCTGCTTTTAATGAACTTGAAACATGTTTTTAGATGAAAGTTTTCTGAACAGGTGGTGTCTCAGGTGGGCTTGGCAGCAATGTTATTCGTCTTTGTCCTGCATGACAGTCTTTGTCTTGTCCTTCCTGCTGTTTCAGTGGAGTTGAATTCCAACTCCAGTTTCCTGCACAGTAAAATGTGAATTCTCTCAAACATGTGGTCTATGTGATTTACTTTTGATAAATGTTGTATCATTCATAAGCATTATTATTTTGTCTGAAATGCATCTGATGTACTTGCACTGATAGTGAAGCAGTCTGATGGCTATGAGCCCAGCTGTGCTGTTTTGTGTTTGGGAGGTAATTGCAGATTTATTTTCAGACACACACATTTTGAAAATGACTTCTTTGATAATGGTGCTGAATACAAAAAGCCTTCTGAAAGTTTTTGTTTGTTTGTTTGTTTGTTTGTTTGTTTGTTTGTTTGTTTGTTTGACTGCTAATGAAGCAGAATTAGTCAGGTGTGTAATAGCTTTGTGTAGAAATGGTCAGTTTTTAACAAGTGACAGTTTTGACATGGTATAAGAATGATCTGGTATAAGAAGAAACAAATACTATCCACCAATGAAGATGTTTGTGTGAAGTCAATATGTCTTACTGAATTCTAATATCTATACAAATACAAGGTATTGCATGTGAAAGTGTATTTTATGTAAGGACATTTGTCCCTTGAGAAGCTGATATATCCATGGTGTGATCACTAACCCTCAGAGCAATACATTATTTAGCTTTATGCAGTGGTGCATAGCTCACCCTTGCTTTTTTTGTGGTTTGAGTTAAATAAAGAGAGGAAATGAAATGACACACTTGTAGCTTATCCCATCACTCAGGCAAGCAAATATGAGAGGTGACATGCATTGAACACAATGTGTCAACCTTGATAAATGTTACGTTCCAATTTATGTACCAAATAAACAATGGCTTTCCATTAAAGAAGGCTTGCCCTGCAGTTAACTGGGCCAGAGCACAGCAGGCTAACAAAGCCTAACCTGATAAATTTATTCTAGAATCAAAACACGTGAAAACATTCATTTCACTTGTTGAGACAAGTTATAATTTTCAGAGAACTCTGCAATCACTAAATAGGCTATACTAAATTTGTCTAAGTTTACACTGAGACTTTCTCCTTTTTTTTTTGTCCTGTACCTGTTATTTTCAATTTTGACCTATAAAACATGACCCTCCATGGTATCTCAGTTGGGCACTATTCCACTCACAAGTCCTCAATTCCTAGAATGTGCTCATAACACTAACATGAAAAATGATGAAAGGTTTTGTCACACCTTCCACGTACATCCACAGACACATGCTAAAAGAGTGATGTGCCGAACCTTTCCAGTCTTCATTTTAAATTTTTTGAAATACAGTGCTAACTGGTAATGAAGATGCTTGTGCAACAATTCACATATTCTGCTTTCTTTTGTATATGCTCTTTTCACTTCTCAACTAACGTCAGTCGTGTTTCCACCCATTTGGCATGGTGTTTATAAGTTCATTTCGTAGAGGGTCACTGCTAATTACAAATTGATTGGAGCTTGGAAACATGCTGCTTTCACAGTTAATAACCCAGCTATATTTTAATCAAATCAATACACCTCAGGAGAGAGAATGTTATCACCGCAGGGCAAGACAGTGAGTTTGTAGCTATCATCTCTTATTGCATCATTCTTTAGAAAAAAAAAAAACACATAAAATGTTGCATCACTGCAGATTCTGCTCAAACTGTTTGAGACTTGTCTGAAATATACCTCTTGGTGCAGTCAGGTGGAATAGTCTCATGGGAATAAAAGGAAAACAAAGCTTCTAAAGTTGTGTGCAGATTATATGATTCCTGTGATATCTATAACAAAAAAAAGATATAGGTTAAAAAGACAAGCCTGTGCTTATGTCTACATACTTGTCAACTCTCACAACTTTGCCGTGAGACACGATTTTTTGCACTGAATCATACTCTCACGCTTCCACGATCAAATTCTCACGATTTTTCAGGAAAAAAAAAATAAAAAAAAAAAAATATATATATATATATATATATATATATATATATATATATATATATAAAATATTCATAGAAAACAAAGCATTATCGATGCACCAGTGCATTCAATGCCCGCTATGTACACAATATCATGTTTCCAGAAGCCCAGTGCAAGAGCTTTTGAAAGGACATTCATGACTGGTTGACTGCAGGAAGGTGACCAATGAAATCACGTCTTACTTTGTCTTCATCATTTCCATGTTACCGGCGGGAAAGACGTATGTGGCAAAAATGAGTGATAGCAATTCTGGATCAGAGGACCCTCCAAATTCTATGAAATTTCCAAGTATCAAGGTGTAGCTAAGTATGATAAGAAGTTTAATTCCAACTGGACCAAAATCTATCCATGCATTATCGCTGATTCAGCGAGCAAGCACCATTTCCGATGCACTGTTTGCAACAGGAGTATCAGTTGTAAACATCAAGGCCTTCTGTCATGGTCCTACCTGTGGCTTTCCTCTCATCAGGTAACATTCCACTCCTCTCCACTCAGTATTACCTGCCATGCCCGCATGCTCCTTCTCTGTCAGGCTCACCTGCTGTCAATTTACCATCATTGACGCTCATTGACTTTCAGTGGCTGTCATTGGCTGTTGCCTATCACCTGCTGCCTTCTCTGTGTGTATTTAAACTGCAGTCCTCCCAAGCTTCAGTGTCAGATCGTCTTCAAGGCATCGACTCCGTCAACTCTTCAGCCCTGGTAATCTGACCCTGCATTTCTGTCCCCATTCTTGCTACCTGACCTGTGACTCTGTGTTTCAGCCTGTTCCCAAACTCTTGTCTGTCGTGCTGTCCTGTCTGCCTGCTGAGAGACTGCTCACTGGGAGACTGCCTGAATACCAAGTGCTGTCAGCTTACAGCCAAACTACTCTGACAATGCCTGATCCCGTCTGATCTCAGAAGCTAAGCAGGGCCAGGCCTGGTTAGTACTTGGAGGTGAGACCTCAGATGTCACCACCATGCTCCCACCAGCCATCCCTGCCTCTCAGTCCTCCTGCCACTGAACTTCACACACACATCCTCCCAACTCCCTTTCCCCTGCTATCAATAAACTCAACATTTAACCTGCACTCTTGGGTCCTCGTCTGTTTGTCCTGACAGAATGATCTGACCATCATGGACCCAGCGCCCTTCCCGACCAGCATGGGGGTTGAGCCCGAAATGACTGCTCTGCAGTGACTGGAATGCACAGAGAGAGGCATAAACCGGATGTCTGGCGACATGGCATCTCTGCTCCAGCTTGGCCACCAGCAGCAACAACTGTTTCAGCATCAGCTAACCCAAGTCCTGCAAGTACTCACCAACCTCACCGCTCCGCCTGCACCACTCGGCCCCTCTGCTGTGGCTTCCCCTCAAAATCCAGTTGCTCCAGTCCTGGCGGCACAGCCTCTCACTCCTGGTGACCCGGAACCGAAGATTGGTAATCCGGAACGTTTCAATGGTGACCCAAACCAGGTCTGGCCCTTCCTGACCAGCTGCCGTATCCAGTTTTCTCTGCAACCCAGGACCTTCTCGACGGAGGGAGCCAAGGTGGGGTATGTCATCACTCACCTGACTGGCCGGGCTCGGTTGTGGTGGACAGTAGAGTTCGACCGGCAGACCCCAGCTTGTGCCTCCTTCAGTGCCTTCGCCGAGGAGATGTTAAAGGTGTTCGACCTGGGCTCGTCAAGAACAGAGGCGTCACGAGCACTGATGAGTATTCGTCAGGGCAACCGGACAGTGGCGGACTACTCCATCGACTTTTGTACCCTGGCGAGGCGCAGTTCGTGGAACATGGCGGCACTAGTGGACGCCTTCCTCCATAGTTTGGCGGACTACGTCAAGGACGAGCTCGTTTCCCATGAGCAACCCCCGACACTCGATGAGGCCATTGCCCTTGCCATATGCATCAATCACCATATCCAGATCCGCAGACGAGAGAAGGGGCGTCCGAGTCAACCTGCCACCTGCACTCAGGGTGAGTCTTCTGCTGCCCAGTTCCCGCCTGTCACGGCCCAAAGCCAACCTAATCAGCCTGAGCCCATGGAGATCGGCCGCTCCTCCCTCACCCCCGAAGAGTGACAGTGCCGCCTAACCTCAAACCTGTGCCTCTACTGCGGAAGTGAAGGTCACCGTGTCACCACCTGCCCGGCAAAAGCCAGAGCTCACCAGGCGTAGGGGAGATCCTGGTGAGCTCGACATGTACCCAGTCTCCCTCCATTCGAAAACCCCTGCTTCAGCTCCGCCTTCAGCTTCCCGACACCATTCATGCCCTGGCCGCCCTGGTGGACTCTGGAGCCGAAGCAAACATCATGGATACAGAGTTCGCACGGCAGCTGGGTGTGGGCCGTCACCATCTCACTCCACCCGTTCTGGTATGAGCGCTGGGTGGACGTCGTCTCGGCACAGTGACGCACATCACAGCCCCCGTGACACTGCTGCTGTCAGGAAACCACCAGCAGTCCATCCAGTTCCACCTCCTACACTCACCTGGCCAACCACTCATCCTAGGATGCCCGTGGCTCCGTCAACACAACCCCCAACTTGACTGGGAGACTGGCACTATACGAGAGTGGGGAAGGGGCTGTCGTCAGACCTGCTTAAAGGGAGCCATCCTGCCAACCAACCAGGAGACCACCAGCTCTGCCCCCGACATATCCAAGGTCCCTGTTTGCTATCACAACCTGAGGGAGGTGTTCAACAAGTCCAAGGCCACATCTCTGCCCCCACACTGACCATACGACTGTGCCATCGACCTCCTGCCAGGCACCGCACTCCCGAAGGGCCATCTCTACTCCCTGTCAGCCCCGGAAAGAAAGGCCATGGAAGATTACATAAACGACTCTCTGGCTGCTGGCATAATCCGTCCATCGTCCTCTCCTGCCAGAGCAGGATTCTTCTTCGTGGGAAAGAAGGATGGTTCTCTTCGCCCATGCATAGATTACCGGGGCTTGAACGACATTACAGTTAAGAACCGCTACCCTCTGCCACTACTCTCCTCCACCTTTAAACTGCTGCAGGGGGCCACAGTGTTCATCAAGCTAGATCTCCGGAATGCTTACCATCTGGTGCAAGTGAGAGAAGGCGACGAGTGGAAGACTGAGTTCAACACCCCGATGGGACATTATGAATATCTGGTCATGCCATTCGGTCTCACCAATGCCCCAGCAGTGTTCCAGGTGCTGGTAAACGACATCCTCAGAGACATGCTCAATAAGTTTGTTTTCGTTTACTTGGACGATATTTTGATCTTCTCAAAAACCCTGTCAGAACACACCCACCATGTCCAGTTGGTCCTGCGCTGCCTGCTTGAAAACTCGCTGTTTGTGAAAGCAGAGAAGTGTGAGTTCCACGCTCAGTCTGTCTTGTTCCTGGGATATGTGGTGACCGAGGGCAGCATTCAAATGGACCCTGTGAAGGTGTCAGCAGTGACATCATGGCCGGTTCCAGAGAGCCGTAAGAAACTGCAGCAGTTCCTGGGGTTTGCCAACTTTTATAGGAGATTCATCCGGGGCTACAGCACCGTGGCAGCCCCACTCACCGCACTGACCAGCATCAAACAGCCTTTTCAATGGACTGCAGCAGCTGACAAAGCCTTCGAAACCCTCAAGGCCCGTTTCACTTCAGCTCCCATCCTCCGGATGCCTGACGCCGAGCGGCAGTTTGTGGTGGAGGTAGATGCTTCGGATGTGGGAGTCGGGGCTGTGCTTTCCCAGCGAGCAGCAGAGGATGGGAAAATGCACCCCTGTGCCTTCTACTCCCGAAGACTGACCCCAGCAGAAAGCAACTATGACATCGGCAACCGCGAGCTACTGGCTGTCAAGCTCGCCCTCGAGGAGTGGCGCCACTGGTTGGAGGGGTCTAAGGTTCCGTTTGTGGTCTGGACTGACCACAGTTTTGGAGTATATCTGGACAGCCAGGAGGCTAAACTCCCGCCAGCACTGGTGGTCATTATTCTTCACCCGATTCAACTTTGTCCTTTCCTACCGTCCTGGCTCCCGCAACATCAAGCCCGATGCACTCTCCCGGATGTTTCAGAAGGATGAGGCATCCAAGGAGGAATCAACACCCATCCTCCCAAGCCCCTGTGTCGTTGCTGCCCTGACCTGGGACATCGAGGAGCAGGTTCGAGAAGCCATCAGGAACCAGCCAAGCCCCAGCGCTTGCCCCTCCAACCGTCTCTATGTCCCAGCCGGTCTGAGGTCTCAGGTGATTCAATGGGGACATGACTCCCACCTGGCCTGTCACCCCGGGGTCACACGCACCCTCCATCTGCTGTCTCAGTGGTTCTGGTGGCCGCTGATGAGGAAGGACATCCAGGATTTTGTGAGAGCCTGCCCCACTTGCAACCAGCACAAATCCCCCAGTCAGCCCCCAGCCGGGTTACTCCAGCCCCTGCCAGTAACCATGCATCCCTGGTCCCATGTCTCCCTGGATTTTGTTACGGGTCTTCCTCTGTCGGAAGGTAATACGGTCATCCTCACCATTGTGGACCGCTTCAGTAAGATGACCCACTTTGTGCCTCTCCCTAAACTGCCAACTGCGAAGGAGACTGCCAGGGTCATCTTAGAACACATCTTTTGAGTCCACGGCCTGCCCAGGGATATCGTGTCTGACCGGGGACCGCAGTTCTCTGCCAGTTTCTGGAAAGAATTCTGCCACCTCCTCGGGGCCACTGCCAGTCTGTCATCTGGGTTTCACCCACAGTCAAATGGCCAAACGGAGTGCATGAACCAGGAACTGGAGAAGGCACTTAGGTGTGTGGCTTCACACAACCCCCACGCCTGAGCTCAACATCTGCTCTGGGTGGAATATGCCCACAACTCCCTGACCAGTTCTGCCACCAGACTCTCCCCCTTCCAGTGTGTGTATGGATATCAACCACCTCTGTTTGCCAGCCAGGAGGGAGATGCCACCTGCCCGTCTGCTCTCACCTACGCCCGCCGCTGCCGCCGCACGTGGGCCCAGGCCCGCACCGCACTCCTGAAGTCCAGTACCAGCTATGCTATTGGGGCTAACCGGCAGAGGACCCCTGCACCCGTTTACCATGTCGGCCAGAAGGTATGGTTGTCTGCTCGAGACCTACCACTGCGGGTGGAGTCACGCAAATTGGCGCCTCGCTACATCGGACCCTTTCCCATACAGAAGGTCATCAGTCCAATGGCAGTTCAGCTGCTGCTGCCCAAGACCATGAAAATACATCCCACCTTCCACGTCTTCAAACTCAAACCAGTGCACGAGAGCCCCCTGGTCCCGGTAACACTGCCGCCTCCTCCTCCACACTTCATTGATGGTGGACCAGTCTACACGGTCCGGTGACTGCTCTGCTCTCGACAAAGGGGTAGGGGCATCCAATACTTGGTAGACTGGGAGGGTTATAGTCCTGAAGAGAGGGCATGGGTCCCCGCTGGAAGGATTTTGGATCTGGCCCTCATTGCCGACTTCCATTGCCTACACCCTGACCAGCCCTCCATCCGACGGGGTCGACGTAGGGGTTCTCACGGGGCGGATCCACTTCCGGACCCTGCCGCCACCCCTGCTCCAGTGTCCGAGTCTGACTCTGAACCGAATCCTGGGTGGGGGCCCTTGGATGACAAGTCTTCCGACAGTGAAGATGGTGCGGAGGCTATGGACACTGACCGGTCAGAGGAATTCTGACCCTCCACCAGTATTCCCCCTCCTCCCGCCCATCTTGGTGGGTCTGTGTCTAGGGACTTCTGGAGCCATCCCTTGGGGGGGGGGGGGTTCTGTCATGGTCCTACCTGTGGCTTTCCTCTCATCAGGTAACATTCCACTCCTCTCCACTCAGTATTACCTGCCACGCCCGCATGCTCCTTCTCTGTCAGGCTCACCTGCTGTCAATTTACCATCATTGACTCTCATTGACTTTCAGTGGCTGTCATTGGCTGTTGCCTATCACCTGCTGCCTTCTCTGTGTGTATTTAAACTGCAGTCCTCCCAAGCTTCAGTGTCAGATCGTCTTCAAGGCATCGACTCCGTCAACTCTTCAGCCCTGGTAATCTGACCCTGCATTTCTGTCCCCATTCTCGCTACCTGACCTGTGACTCTGTGTTTCAGCCTGTTCCCAAACTCCTGTCTGTCGTGCTGTCCTGTCTGCCTGCTGAGAGACTGCTCACTGGGAAACCGCCTGAATACCAAGTGCTGTCAGCTTACAGCCAAACTACTCTGACAACACCTGATCCCATCTAATCTCAGCTGCTAAGCAGGGTCAGGCCTGGTTAGTACTTGGAGGGGAGACCTCAGACGTCACCACCATGCTCCCACCAGCCATCCCTGCCTCTCAGTCCTCCTGCCACTGAACTTCACACACACATCCTCCCAACTCCCTTTCCCCTGCTATCAATAAACTCAACATTTAACCTGCACTCTTGGGTCCTCGTCTGTTTGTCCTGACACCTTCGAGATGTTGAACATCACATGCAAAGAAAGTCTCACAAAGATCTTGAAAAAGCGAGCTCGTCATCAGGATCACTCTTGACCGACTTCTGTCAGTGAGAAGGTATATTTTTATATTTTATCACATTTGAAAAAAGTTAAACATGCTTTGTTTCAGTTAATCTAAGCTCAACTGGACCTATTTGCAAAGTTGCTAAGTTAAAGTAAAATAATAGCTTATTTTGAACTGTCCCACAGATATGTTATCATAAATATATAGCCAAATATTTTTCATGTATATGATATGTAATTTTGTGGTGAAATCTTATTTAAATGTGATCATTGCACATCTTTCATTTCATGATCATGTTGAAATGTGTTATTGTTTACCTGGCATTGTTGTGTTAATACATGTGGTATCCTCATGAAGCCATTTTTTTTTCATTAATAGTAACAAGAAGGTGAAAACTAAATATTCATCCTAAGGCCACTAATCCCCTCTTAAAGTTGGCAAAATTGCTTCACCCCCCAGACCCCCCCACCAGGGCTTTGCCCTGGACCTGACTGGGGCCTGCAGCCCCTGGACCCTTCCTTTCTCACTTCTTTTTTTTCATTTTGGGGTTGACAGCTATGTGTCTAAGACTGATGCTCAGTTAGAAGCTCAGAGATGTAGTTTAGCCCAGTTTTTAAGCCATCCCAGATGCCCTGACATCTTTCAGCATGTTTTAAAGTTATTGGCACTAGATTTTCGAGAGTGATATATGTCATATATAGACCCCTTCGCAGTAAACGTCATTCATATGTAAGAGGAAATTGCACGCGCAGCCTGGACCCAAAAAAGACTCAGCGACGGTAGAGACGAGAAGAAATATTTGGAAGAAATACCTAGTTGTTGTGTTGTCGGGTGTCAGAATCGTAGCAGTGATGGGGTTAAAATGTACAGAATTCCAGCAGGATCTAGTCATAGCCGACGTCTATGACTACAAGCCATCAAACGTGTAGACTGGGATGAAAGCACCATCAAAAATGCACGGGTTTGCAGCGCCCACGTCATCACAGGTAAGCTCAGGCTATTTATTAAATCTTTCTTTTTTTATTCTTTCTAGTCTTCGTTTATTGATGTAGCAAAATACTTTGGTAACGTTTGTCTGATTAGCTGGGTCATAGTTACACAATGTAATGAATATTGTTAGCATGTTAACTTAGCTTTGCATGCAATTTTGTTTGTAGGAGAGGTCTCGCTTGACTCAAGCAGTCCAGATTTTGTGCCATCATTATTTGTGTATGCCGAAAATCACAATTTTAAAGCAAGGATGGAAAGGTAAAATTGTGTGCCCTCACTCTAAATGCCAACTTACAGTGACTGCTCTAACCTAGCTCCCGCCCTGTTCAGTTTCATTTCTGGTCTCTGCCTCTCGCTTTTTACGCAGCTCTGATTTCTCTTAGCTGCACTCTTTACACTATCATTCCTTTCATGCCACTACCTCCTGCAAATTGCTGTTTAGTGTTGGTATTTGCTGTTGTAGCTAAAGCCAAATTGCCATCACATCACTGGCATAATTTGATTAAAACAAAATGAATATGAATGTCCCATTGTTAATCAAGTTGTAGTCTCGCTGTAACCAGAATGTTGATGGCAGGCTACTTTTGTAAATAGGTTTTTTTTTTTTTTGAGTTTGACATTTTTTGTAAATAGTATGACTGCCTTCAGGTATCAGAGGAAAACTTACTAACATCGTCCATCCACTCTTTAATTAAATACAGATCCGGTAGGCAATGTCCACTTGTTAGAGTTAACTTATTTATGTAGCATTCTCGATCTTGTAACGACAATTGTTTTGCATAATCTGACAGCTCATAATGCCGGTCTATGGGCAGCGCCATTGTTTCTGAGTCCAGGCTGCGCGCGCATCCTGGCAACGGTCGGTTCGTTTACATGCGAAGGGGTCTATACTAAGTATGTAGAATAGATGCTTATACTAGGTAGTAAATACCAAACTGATAAGGTTAATTAGGATTTGGCAATTATTTATTGGTTGTAATTCCATCTGTAAGTGCTTGTTAAATTAATAAATAGTCATTGACTCACCTACAGAATTCACAACAGGACATAAACAGAAGAACATTAAGGTCTTTTACAAAACAAGCCATGCTTGTGTTAACAGATAAGCTTGTCTTAAATCATGGGGTTGATGTGAAATGGTAGTTTAATTTAATCACTGATAATGTTTAGCTTGCCCTTTTAAGTCCTTGGAATTAGCTAAATGAATTACACTAGTTTATTTATCAATTAAGGTAATATTCCTGCCGTGTTATAGGAGAGCATTGCAGCAGGATTGGCATCATCCTCAGACTGCTTCACTGTTTTATTATTTAAAATACAACAGATTCTTGGGACTTCAGTATTTTAGGATGTTTGTGAAACATTGGCATATTTAGGACATGTTATTATACATTGCTATGCTATTAGACATAGCGTGACAATGTTCTGTTTTCTGTCCAACTATCTGACGTGACATTGGATATCATTTCAAACAGTTTCATCATGATATGTATAACTTGCAGCAAAACAATGACAACCTAACGAGGACATTGTTGGTTCAAGATGACATCATAAATTATTGTGATTATATTGATTAGGTTCTGTGCTCAGTAAGGGGAATTTACAATGCTGTAGGCTGACTTAAAAGACATCTATTTTATGTATTTTATTTTATCTGTTTTATATATTATATATTTTGTATTTTTTGTGATATATTGAGTCTTTTGGTGTGTCTTATGCTTATAATTAGCTAAGGGGGTTGTATTGTTCATTTGGTTCCTATTCTGAAAGTTTCATGAATTGTGAATAATGACATGTATATTTAATTGTGCAGCAAATGTCTGTGTAGGGTTTCAGACTCGTACACAGTATTTCAGAGCAAATTCAAGGGCCCTTCTGAAATATTCCAGAGCACCTTATGAGTCTTATTCCTATATATTTAATTTTGTACTTATTTAATTTAAAATATTATTTTTTTCTGATTTCAGTTGTTTCAAATGTCTGAATAAAAAAATACAGTTAGTGAAGTATGGAGCTTTTTTGTGTGCTGGTGGACAGACATACCTTTTGTTTTGTCTTTTTTTGTGGGGTGTTGGGGTGTTGTTGGTTGCTGAAGGCAGGGTTCACCCAGGGCGCTATACAAGCTAGAACCGCCACTGGTTATAGCTGTGTTAAATTTTAGACTGTGGCTTAAAGTTCTTGAAAATATAAATCATTAATGTGCATGAGAGTGTAAACCAGTGAATGGTGTAGGATTGAGTCGCATACATGTCAACCTTTAGTTACCCATGCCCTTACAAAATCTGTACTTTTCCCTTACATACACCCATGAGCCCTTATACATGAGAAATTCCAATATATAATCCAAAGCACCAATTGTTTTATTCCACATTATACACTCCTATTGTAATAGGCATATTTGTCACACTGCATCAAGTTAAAGGGATCAAATAAGCATGGACTGAATAAAAAGAAATTTTAGATCCCAGAGAAAACAACTGAATTAAAAAGGACTATATGTCCAGTCAAGTAAACAATTATCTACTAAAGAGAATGATTGACTGAACTATAAACATAATTATTTAATATACATTGTATCAGTAATACCAGAACTATTTATGTAAATTTTGCAAATAAAATGTATTAATATTAAATAGTTCATAAAAGTTACGCAAAGTTCTATTTGACAAGTGTTGACATCACCTACAATATTACATTCCACCAAAGAAAATTACTTGAAATATAACAGCAGTAGGTATGTTAATTAAAATAGTAGGTTATATGTAATAAATTATATATAATCATGTCAAACAGCAAATGAAGGTTAGTAAAAGTTCCATTTGAGAAAAAGTGTTGATACCACAAGCAGTGTTCGATCCAACTAAAGATGACTGAACCACATCAAGTATATAATGTAAACAAGGATAAGTGAAAATATTAATAAATTATGAAGTTAAACTGAAAATCTTCCCAGCAATTTATAACAAGAATTTAAATCTTATTCCTTTTTGGAGTGTTCTTTGTTGTACAAAGATGTTGCAGATTTGGCACTAGCTATAATATCACTGCTTGGGTAGCAGTTGTAGCTCCTCATCACAGTTCATTTTAATTTGCAGATATGCAGTTAATGTGTCTGCAGCCATATTTTTTCTGTCCTCAGTATGAATTTTCCTAACCAATGAAAAAGCCCTCTCACTATCTGCATTGCTATGTGGGAGGCATAGCAAAGCAGTAAAAAGTTGTTTCAGCATTGGAAACCTGGCAACACCCAGGCAAAAAACAGTTTTTACATCGAAGACCTTTCCCCAATATACATCTATTATTTTCCTGGTCAATAAAAGAAAATCAGAGCATGGCAAACATGTAGATAGTGCTAAATTGCTTCCGTCCCCTACTACACATTTTAGAGACAGGTTACCAATGGTCGTTACCACCATTACTCTCCATTCTGTACTTTTCCAGTTTACTGACGACTGATGGTAGTAACGAGTGTCGGTCATCTGTGTCTACATATAATGTCTATCAGCAATTAAAATGTTTAGGGAAGTGAAACCAGAAATCGCCGGGTAACTACAGTTGCCGTTGTATAAACGGCGACTCCCAGTATCGCCTCCCTAAATTATCATGATAATGGAGGAAGCTTTCCGACATGCAAACAGTAAAAACTTTTTTTAAAAATGCTTACCTGTGCAGTCTTTGAATTGAGAAACTTTTTTTTTCACTAGCTGCAAAAAATGGTCTTCCACAGTCGGGGGGGATGTTGTGTTCCATGAGAAATTGGCAGAACATAACTTCTGCAGCTGTCACAGAAGTCTGGGCAGTCCGAGCCGATGTACTTAAATGACCGAGAAAACCACATAAATTGAAAATTGTTCCATTTCATTGGGCATGCGTGTTTGAAAAAATAAATGGTGAATGCTAAGAAAATTTTCTCGGAGTAACGGAAAAAATCTCTGATACAAAACGTAATTTTCCCGTATGAAAATCAGTGTACACCGTTTTAGCCAAAAAACTGCATTTTCCCGTACAAAATACGGGGAAAGCATATAACTTGACATGTATGGAGTAGAAAATCATGTTGTGATCAAAGCCTCTTCATAGTCAGTTTACAATCTGCAGAACAGACCATGCTTGTTGCACACATTTCTCAAGCCATTCTCTCCTCCATAATTTATACTCAATCATCATCTTCCATTTTTCGACACAGACAAGCATACAAACAGTTTGACTGTAAGTCTACCTTGTACTCAGTTCAGATTTAAAAAAAAAAACAAAAACATGCTACCTGTGGGCGGCACGGTGGTGTAGTGGTTAACGCTGTCACCTCACAGCAATAAGGTCCGGGTTCGAGCCCCGTGGCCGGCGAGGGCCTTTCTGTGTGGAGTTTGCATGTTCTCCCCGTGTCCACGTGGGTTTCCTCCGGGTGCTCCGGTTTCCCCCACAGTCCAAAGACATGCAGGTTAGGTTAACTAGTGACTCTAAATTGACCGTAGGTGTGAGTGTGAATGGTTGTCTGTGTCTATGTGTCAGCCCTGTGATGACCTGGAGACTTGTCCAGGGTGTATCCCGCCTTTCACCCGTAGTCAGCTGGGATAGGCTCCAGCTTGCCTGCGACCCTGTAGAACAGGATAAAGCGGCTAGAGATAATGAGATGAGATGAGATGAGATGCTACCTGTGTGTGTTTTTCAGGATCAGAATTTTTTTTCCAGATAAAATATTTTCAAATTTCTGAACTTTTCATTTTACATGTAGGTCTTTAGTCTTGGCACCACTGCATAATTAAGGCAAGTCCCATAATTTGTGGTTTGAGAAAGTAATGTAGTGTGCAATTAATATACAGTACCAGACAAAAGTTTAGACACACCTTCTAATTCATTGGTTTTTCCTTTATTTTTATTAATTCAAAGAGACACTTCATGTCTTAAAGTAATGATGGACTGTCATTTCTCTTTACTTAGTTGAGTGGTTATTGATATAATATGGATTACAACAGTTGTTGAATAGGGCAAATTACTACTACTACTACTATTATTATTATTATTATTATTATTATTATTATTATTATTATTATTAAATGCACAGTGGATGTGTTTACCAGTCAGAGGGAGAGAGTAAAGCCATTGCTAACTGCTAAACTAAATTAACTTGCAAAGCTGAATAGTATGTGAACAACTATGGGATGAGAACAATGGTGTATTGGGCCATTGGACATACAAAAAATACAGACCTGGAAAACTCAATATCTGAGATTAAGAGCATACATTTGCAAGAAAAGAAAACTCTGAGATTCTCTATGATTATAAAGTCATAAATTTTTGAGAAAAAATAAAAAACTCACTGGAATTAAAGTAATACAAGAAAAAACTTGGAAAATAGTGGGGGGAGGGTTTCCATTTTTTTTCAAGGGACCACATCACATCACTTTGCAAGGTTGGATCAGTGTCATCACACCACAGATGCCATGGCTGAGCCAAAAGTTCTAGTACCAGTCAAATGTTTGGACACGCCTACTGATTCATAGGTTTTTCTGTATTTTGACTATTTTCTACATTGTAGAACAATACTGAAGACATCAAAACTATGAAATAACATATTGGAACATGTATGGAATTATGTGCCAAACAAAAAAGTGTTAAAAAAATGTTTCATATTTTACAATCTTTAAAGTAGCCAGCGTTTACCTTGATGATGCTTTGCACACTATTGGCATTATCTTAACCAGCTTCATGAGGTAGTCACCTGGAATGCTTTTCGATTAACAGCTGTGCCTCATCAAAAGTTAATTATTGCAATTTCTTGTTCTTCTTAATGCATTTGAAATCAAACACTAAATTGTAAACAAAAAATACAGTAAATAGCCCTATTCAACAACTGTATTAATCCATATTATGTCAAGAACCACTCTACTAAGTAAAGAGAAATAACATCCATCATTAAGACATGATATGCTGTTAATTGATACCAGTAAAAATAAAGAAAATCATTGAGTTATAAGGTGTGTCCAAACTTTTGTCTGGTACTGTATAGGAAATGTAGTCTTTCTTCATCAATCACACAGTGTAAAATAATAAATCACTAAGACATTTTCAGCTACATTTCCCAGAATGCACTCCAGCTGTCTAGCTGGTAAACCTGTGATTGTTCCACTTCTTTTGATTTTGTCTTGTATTTTATCCACTTTCCTACTTCCTATGATTCCTTGCATGGACCATATGGACATGACCTCCCTGTTATTATCCAGTCAACACTTTAGCAGTTGTGTTAAAGGCATTGATCATTTGCGTTAAGCAAAAATAAATAATGTAGGAACACAATCATTTCAAAAGCTCAGGCTGGATAATGTGATAATCTCCCTGCCTTCTTATTTTTAATCAACATGTCCCCTGTGAATGTTTTTTTTCCTTTCCCAAACAAATTAGTATTCATGTCATTGATTATAGCACATAGTATAACAATAAAATTAATATACAACACATTTATCATAGTCTTCAGTAACTGCAATATTTTTGATATTAGCTTACTAATTATGCACATTATTATCTCATCTCATCATCTCTAGCCGCTTTATCCTGTTCTACAGGGTCGCAGGCAAGCTGAAGCCTATCCCGGCTGACTACGGGCGAAAGGCGGGGTACACCCTGGACAAGTTGCCAGGTCATCACAGGGCTGACACATAGACACAGACAACCATTCACACTCACATTCACACCTACGGTCAATTTAGAGTCACCAGTTAACCTAACCTGCATGTCTTTGGACTGTGGGGGAAACCGGAGCACCCAGAGGAAACCCACGCAGACACAGGGAGAACATACAAATTCAGCACAGAAAGGCCCTCGCCGGCCATGGGGCTCGAACCTGGACCTTCTTGCTGTGAGGCGACAGCGCTAACCACACCACAATGCTGCCCGCACATTATTATTATTATTATTATTGTTGTTGTTGTTGTAAGGGAGGGATTTACCCAAGCCTGTATTATAATGGCCCAGAGTGACCAATAGCAATGGTTCTACCAACTATTCATAAGTGATTTTTCTTGGTTGTTTCATCCAATGCTAGAGGGAGGTAAGTTCCAGCCAGGTGTTTTAACTGCTATTCAGATGCTACTTGAAGTCATTCACACTTCCACTGCTCTGGCCTCCATCCCAGGAGGACTGTAAATTGGAGTGTAGCTTACTACCCTGTATCCATCCATTATCTGTAGCCACTTATCCTGTGCAGGGTCGCAGGCAAGCTGGAGCCTATCCCAGCTGACTATGGGTGAGAGGTGGGGTACACCCTGGACAAGTCACCAGATCATCACAGTACTACCCTGTACTTTCCTGTAATTGTCTGCTAGGTATAGCATTAGTATAGCTTAGTACCCTATACTTTCCTGTAACTTTCTCTTAAGTGCAGTGTAACATAGTCTGTGTGGACTGTACACTGAATTGAAGTGTAGTTTAGTACCTTCTACAGTCCTGTAACTAACTGCTAAGTATAGTCTAATATAAGCTGCATAGGCTATAAACTGATCTTTCACTGATCACACTCTACTTTTGTCACACTGTCTTTGAAGTACACTCTAATTTGGATTGGGTAGGCTGTAAATTTAAGTTTAGCTTTTTAGGTTTACCTACCAGTGGTAGGCTACTATGTACAGTGTAAATTTGACTGGCTGGGCAGTAATTTGTATTTCAATTAGTACCCTCTCTTTATGTACATGGGGACATAAAGTATGCCTAGTGGAAAATAAGCATTAGGTAATATAAATACAAGTATTACCCTACATGCCTTTAACATATGGTAAGACTATCATGAAAAAAAAATCTGTTTGAATAAAATACTTTTTCAACCAACAAAATTGAAACATGGCAATATTAACTGAATAAATTAAATAAATAAAGTTGAAGAAATGTTCTGCCTTTGCAGAACAAGAATTTTGATATGTATTTTGTAAAGGGCAGCCAGATTTGGGAACACTCAACCCATGTCACTGGTTATATGAAAGGGTAAAATCTGGCCAGTGGAGAGTTCATCCATCTCCAGACTTCTGTATATTTTGCAACAGGAAAACTGTATATTTTGCAACAGGAAAACAGAAGAACTCAAACTTTACATTGTCTGTTTATAGGTCCAACAGCATAGTGTGGTGTTTTTCTCCCTCTGCAGGAAGCAATAAGTGTGTTGTGTGTTTTAGAAGGGACAACTATCGAGTTAAATCTTTGATTAAAAATACATCAGAAACTGTCGTTAACACTTTGTTGAACACGTCTTTCCAAGTGATTATACCAGTTAACACTGCTGATTCTAGAATTTAAGTCTGTTTTAGCTAGCCATGGGGCTTGGCTGTGAGTGCACAGCACCCATGGCACCCACTAGAGCTCCATTAGTGTCTATAATGTAAGGTGCGGTAGATTATCATGTCATTACTTGAATGTCCCTTATAAGTAATTATGCTTAGAAATACAATGAATTCAAAATTGTAGTTAGTGATAACTACTTACTTATACTATCATACATTTAAGTAATTTTAAGTACCCTATTTAAAGGTACAAAGAATTCAAAATATAACCCCAATTCCGAAAGAGTTGCGATGCTATATAAAACATAAATAAAAACATAATGTGGTGATTTGCAAATTATGGAAACCTTATATTTTATTGAAAATAGTACAAAGACAACATATCAAATGTTGAAACTGGGATTTTTTTAAATAATTTTTTGAAAAATATATGCTCATTTTGGCCCTGTGATGACCTGGCGACTTGTCCAGGGTGTACCCCGCCTTTCGCCCGAAGTCAGCTGGGATAGGCTCCAGCTTGCCTGCGACCGTGTAGAACAGGATAAAGCGGCTAGAGATAATGAGATGAGATGAGATGAGATGAGATGAGATGAGATGAGATGAGATGAGATGCTCATTTTGAATTTGATGCCAGCAACATGTTTAAAAAAAAAAAAGTTGATACAGGGGAATGTTTCCCACTGTGTTGCATTACCTCTACTTTTACTCACATTCTGTAAATGTTTGGGAACTGAGGAGAACAATTGCTGTAGTTTTGAAAGTGAAATGTCTCATTCTTGCCTGAGATACAATTTCAGTTGCTCAACAGTTTGGGGTCTCTTTTGTCATATTTTGGCTTTCATAATGCACCAAATGTTTTCAGTGGGAGACAGTTCTGGACTGCAGGCAGGCCAGTTTAGCACACAGACTCTTTTACAACAGTCATGTAGTTGTAATATGTACAGAATGTGGTTTGGCATTGTCTTGGTGAAATAGAGGCCTTCCCTAAAAATGTTGACTGGATGGTTTCATGTTACTACAAAACCTGTATATTTAATTACAGTTCATGTTTAAAGCTGTAAATTAAATCAGCTCATGTTTAAAGTCATTACAATTCTGTAAAGCTGCTTTGCGATAATGTCTATTGTTAAAAGTGCAATAAAAATAAACTTGACTTGATTATATCATTCAGCATTAATGATGCCTTCCCAGATCTCCAAGCTACCCATGTCATGTGCACTAATGCACCCTCATACCATCACAGACACTGGCCTTTGAACTGTGCACTGATAACAAGCTGGATGGTCCCTCTCTTCTTTAGCCTGGAGGACACAGTGTCTGCAATTTTGAAAAATAATTTCAAATTTTGATTTGGAAGACCACAGGACAGTTTTCCACTTCGCCTCAGTCCATCATAAATGAGCTCGGGCCCAGAGAAGGCAGCTGTGTTTCTGGATATTGTTTATATATGGTTTAAACTGGAATTTGTGGATGCAGTGACGAACTGTGTTCACAGATGATGGTTTTCTGAAGTGTTTCTGAGCCCATACAGTGATTTCCACTACAGAATCACATCAGTTTTTAATGCAGTCCACCTGAGGGCCCAAAGATCAGTGTTGTCCCTTGTGATCAGAGATTTCTCCAGGTTCCTTGAATCTTTTAATGATATTATGTACCATAGATGATGTGATCCCCAAATTCTTTGCAATTTTACATTGAGGAACGTTGTTCTTAAATTGTTGCACTGTTTGCCCACGCAGTCGTTCACAGTGGTGAGCCCCTCCCCATCTTTACTTCTGAGAGACTCAGCCTCTCTGGGATGCTCTTTTTATATCAATCATGTAACTGACCTGTTGCCAATTAACCTAATTAATTGTGTGTGTGTGTGTGTGTGTGTGTGTGTGTGTGTGTGTGTGTGTGTGTGTGTGTAACATTGTACAACTTTTCCAGTCTTTTGTTGATCCTATCCCAACATTTTGTTGATCCTATCCCAGCACTAAATTCAAAATGAGCATATATTTTTCAAAAAACAATAAGATTTCTCAGTTTCAACATTTGATATGTTGTCTTTGTACTATTTTCAATGAAATATAGGGTTTCTGTGATTTTCAAATCATCACATTCTGTATTTTTATTTATGTTTTACACAGCACTCCAACTTTTTTTGGATTTGGGATTGTAGTAGATCTTCCTTATTTGTAAAATATTTGTATATTGCCCAGGAATAACCACTTAGTTCTACCATTATGACCTCAAGTAATTTTAAGTAGCCTATAATTATGTTTAAAAGTACTATGAATTCAAAGTTGTAGTAATAGATTTCTTATTCGTAAAATGTTTGTAAATTGCCTAGTAGTTACCACTGACTTGTACAATTATACCCTTTACTTAATCTTTACTTATTTTCTTAGTACTTACTTAACAGGTATTTAAGCAGAGAAGGTGTTACCCCAAAAGGTAATTAAATAAAATAAGTTGTCCATGAAATACATCACAGATAGGAGCTTAAAGCTAAATAAATAAAAAATTAATAATAATAATAATAATAATAATAATAATAAAACCCTTACATATGTAGGTAATCTAGTACTGGGCAAAAGTTCAAACTTTCTAACTTCTTCATTTTTGAGTCAAAACTATACTCTTGTAGGTTAGGGAATGGGGAACTGGGAGACAGGCTTGACAACTCAAGGTACATTTTTATTTTCCTTTAATTTCACTTTTCAGTGACTTTAGTTTCCCTTGCTGGTCATGCACACACATGTATACAGTACACACACAAACACAGCCCTGGGTAGTTCAGCTCTCTTTCTCTCTCTCTCTCTCTCTCTCTCTCTCTGGTTACTAGCTTCCCTCTGAAAGAACGCAGAAAACACAAAAGTAAATTGCCATTAATCAAACACCAGTGACACTCATCACGTGTTACCTGCCAGTTCTACCTGACTCCTCGCTGCCTACAGCTGATGCTCGACCATGCCCCCACTGCCACAATTACCAAATATTACTTTGCCAACTATAAATTAAATGTTTTGTATTTCAGAAAAAAACCTTCCATAACAAACCATGTTTCACACACACACACACACACACACACACACACACACACACACACACACACACAAAAAAAAAAAAAACATAATCAAGGCTGCTGGGTGGGCATGCAATAAAAGAAGCAAGCATGACAGTCAATGTTTCCAGAAGAACTGTGGCAGATTCTCCAAGATGCTCAGTAAAACTTACCAGTTATTTTCCTTATAAAACTGCACAACTCTCCCATTTGGACTTAACTGGATATCAGCCATCTCTTTTATTAGAAGAAAGAGGGTTTTTTTTCTGAAATAAACTCTGAAATATGTAGGTTTGCCATTGTTTTAACTTAGAAGTACAACTAAGGTTATATTCCTCGTCTCTCGTCTCGTCTCGTCTTCTTCCGCTTATCCAGGACCGGGTCGCGGAGGCAGCAGTCTAAGCATGGAAGCCCAAACTTCCCTTTCCCCAGACACCTCGGCCAGCTCCTCGGGAAGAACACCGAGGCGTTCCCAGGCCAGCCGAGAGACATAGTCCCTCCAGCGTGTCCTGGGTCTTCCCCGGGGCCTCCTCCCAGGGGGACATGCCTGGAACACCTCCCCAGGGAGGCGTCCAGGAGGCATCCGAAAAAGATGCCCGAGCCACCTCAGCTGGTTCCTCTCGATGTGGAGGAGCAGCGGCTCTACTCCAAGCTCCTCCCGAGTGACTGTGCTTCTCACCCTATCTCTAAGGGAGCGCCCAGCCACCCTGCGAAGGAAACTCATTTCAGCCGCTTGTATCCATGATCTTGTTCTTTCTGTCATTACCCAAAGCTCATGACCATAGGTGAGAGTCGGAACGTAGATCGACCGGTAAATTGAGAGCTTCGCCTTTTGGCTCAGCTCCTTCTTCACCACGACGGACCGGTAAAGCGACCGCATCACTGTGGAGGCTGCACCGATCCGCCTGTCGATCTCACGCTCCATCCTTCCCTCACTCGTGAACAAGATCCCGAGATACTTAAACTCCTCCACTTGAGGCAGGACTTCTCCACCAACCTGGAGAGGGCAAGCCACCCTTTTCCGGTCGAGAACCATGGCCTCGGACTTGGAGGTGCTGATTCTCATCCCAGCCGCTTCACACTCGACTGCAAACCGCCCCAGTGCATGCTGAAGGTCCTGGTTTGAAGAAGCCAACAGGACAACATCATCCGCAAAAAGCAGAGATGAAATCCTGTGGTTCCCAAACAGGATTCCTTCCGGCCCCTGGCTGCGCCTAGAAATTCTGTCCATAAAAATTATGAACAGAACCGGTGACAAAGGGCAGCCCTGACGGAGTCCAACATGCACTGGGAACAGGTCTGACTTACTGCAGCCCTGACGGAGTCCAACATGCACTGGGAACAGGTCTGACTTACTGCCGGCAATGCGAACCAGACTCCTGCTCCGTTCGTACAGGGACCGGACAGCCCTTAGCAAAGAGCCCCGAACCCCATACTCCCGAAGCACCCCCCACAGAATACCACGGGGGACACGGTCGAATGCCTTCTCCAGATCCACAAAGCACATGTGGACTGGTTGGGCAAACTCCCATGAACCCTCCAGCACCCTATGAAGGGTATAGAGCTGGTCCAGTGTTCCGCGACCAGGACGAAAACCGCATTGTTCCTCCTGGATCCGAGGTTCGACTATTGGTTGAATTCTCCTCTCCAGTACCCTGGAGTAAACTTTCCCTGGGAGGCTGAGAAGTGTGATTCCCCTATAATTGGAGCACACTCTCCGGTCCCCTTTCTTAAAAAGAGGGACCACCACCCCAGTCTGCCACTCCAGAGGCACTGTCCCCGACCGCCACGCGATGTTGCAGAGGCGTGTCAACCAAGACAGCCCCACAACATCCAGAGACTTGAGATACTCAGGGTGGATCTCATCCACCCCCGGTGCCTTGCCATCGAGGAGCTTGCAAACCACCTCAGTGACTTCGGCTTGGGTAATGGACGAGTCCACCTCTGAGTCATCAGCCTCAGTCTCCTCAGTGGAAGACATGACGGTGGGATTGAGGAGATCCTCAAAGTATTCCTTCCACCGCCCGACAATGTCCCCAGTCGAGGTCAACAGCTCCCCACCCGCACTGTAAACAGTGTTGGCAGAGTACTGCTTACCCCTCCTGAGGCGCCGGACGGTTTGCCAGAATTTCTTCGAGGCCGACCGATAGTCCTTCTCCATGGCCTCCCCGAACTCCTCCCAGTTCCGAGTTTTTGCCTCCGCAACTGCCCGAGCTGCAGCACGCCTGGCCTGCCGATACCCGTCGGCTGCCTCAGGAGTCCCGGAGGTCAACATGGCCCAATAGGACTCCTTCTTCAGCTTGACGGCATCCCTTACTTCCGGTGTCCACCACCGGGTTCGGGGATTGCCGCCACGACAGGCACCGGAGACCTTGCGGCCACAGCTCCGAACAGCTGCATCCACAATGGAGGTAGAGAACATGGTCCACTCAGACTCAATGTCCCCCGCCTCCCTCGGAAGCTGGGAAAAGCTCTCCCGGAGGTGGGAGTTAAAGACCTCCCCAACAGAGTGCTCGGCCAGACGTTCCCAGCAGACCCTCACCATACGTTTGGGCCTGCCAGGTCTATCCAGCTTCCTCCTCCGCCAGCGGATCCAACTCACCACCAGGTGGTGATCAGTTGACAACTCAGCCCCTCTCTTCACAGGGTCGTAGATCATAGGTTCATAGGTTCATAGGGTCGGAGATCAGATGACACGACTACAAAGTCGATCATCGACCTCCGACCTAAGGTGTCCTGGTGCCACGTGCACTTATGGACACCCCTATGCTCGAACATGGTGTTCGTTATGGACAAACTGTGACTAGCACAGAAGTCCAATAACAAAACACCACTCGGGTTCAGATCGGGGAGGCCGTTCCTCCCAACCACGCCCCTCCAGGTGTCACTGTCATCGCCCACGTGAGCATTGAAGTCCCCCAGTAGCACAATGGAGTCCCCAGTCTGAGCACCCCTCAGTACCTCTCCCAGGGACTCCAAGAAGGCCAGATACTCTATAGTGCTATTTGGCCCGTAGGCACAAACAACAGCAAGAGCCCTCTCCCCAATCCGAAGGCGCAGAGAGGCGACCCTCTCGTTCACTGGGGTAAACTCCAACACATGGCGGCTGAGCTGGGGAGCTATAAGGAAGCCCACACCAGCCCGCCGCCGCTCACCACGGGCGACTCCAGAGAAGTGGAAAGTCCAGCCCCTCTCGAGGAGCTGGGTTCCAGAGCCCAAGCTGTGCGTGGAGGTGAGCCCGACTATCTCTAGCCGGTACCTCTCAACCTCCCGCACAAGCTCAGGCTCCTTCCCCCCCAGCGAAGTGACATTCCATGTCCCAACAGCCAGCCGCTGTGTCCGGGGATCAGGTCGTCGAGGCCCCTGCCTTCGACTGCCACCCAATCCACACTGCACCAAACCCCTACTGCTACCTCTGTGGGTGGTGAACCCACAGGAGGTCGGGCCCACGTCACCTCTTCGGGCTGAGCCCGGCCGGGCCCCATGGGCAAAGGCCCGGCCACCAAGCGCTCGCATACGAGCCCCAACCCCGGGCCTGGCTCCAGGGTGGGGCCCCGGCTGCGTCCTACCGGGCGACGTCACGGTCCTGGATTTTTTCTCCATAGGGGTTTTTTGGTGAACTGCTCTTGGTCTGGCCTGTCACCTAGGACCTGTCTGCCTTGGGAAACCCTAACAGGGGCATAATGCCCCCGACAACATAGCTCCTAGGATCATTCAAGCACACAAACCCCTCCACCACAATAAGGTGGCAGTTCTAGGAGGGGGGTTATATTCCTTTTGAACATTTTTGGTATTCTTTTGGTGATGTATTTTCCATAATATTCCAAAATAACTAAAAAGAATTAAGGGAACAGTATGAACTATACATTCACTAAATTAACTATTTATAGTATTATTAGAATTATTATTAGTTGACTGACTAGACATTGTCATCTATTTTTACTTTTGTTGGTGTTTTTATGCATATGTAACCACACACATACACTGATTTGTCATATGCTGATTATATATTGATTCAAAGCCAATTATGTTGATTTTCAGTAAAGAGTAAATGAAGTTGATGCTACTTAAAAGAAATTACAAGTAGATTTGTTAAAACATATTTTTACAGAACACTGAATCATGCACAAAATCAGAATAAAGTCCATCCATTATCTGTAGCTGCTTATCCTGTCCTACAGGGTCGCAGGCAAGCTGGAGCCTATCCCAGCTGACTATGGGTGAAAGGCGAGGTACACCCTGGACAAGTCGCCAGGTCATCACAGGGCTGACAGAATAAAGTCTTATCTATCTATGTTAGGGTTTTGCTGGGATTAAAACCTGGTTCGCTGGTGTGATAATCCAGCAAACTCCCACTAGGCCACCAGGGGCCTAATGACTCAAATGCAGAGGCGTGAGGCGGAAGTAGAAAAGTATCAAAAGGTTTATTTACAATATATACAGTCCAAAAGAAATAATCCAAAACGCTCAGAAGATGAAGGGAAAAATAAGAAATATCCAAAGTACAAAAGTCAAAACAAAAGCCAAAAAACCAGAAAAGGGAATAGGCAAAGGATGCAGGAGACCCTGGGGATGCTGTCGCAGGTTCTTGGTTCTGGTGCAGACGTCACAGGACAGGACGAATGACCTTACTTTCTTTTCCATGTTAGACCACCAGAAGCGTCTTTTCAGGAAGTCCAGGGTCCTCCGAGCTCCCGGGTGGGCGGTGAGAGGGGAAGAGTGACCCCACTGGAGAACCTTGGCCCGGGCTTGACGAGGGACGTACAGGAGGCCCAGTGGCCCCGTCCCAGGATCAGGGTCCCGGCGTTGAGCTTGTTGAATGGTCTCCTCAATACCCCAGTGGACAGGAGCCACAATCCGGGATACAGGGATGATAGGCCCAACTTCACTCTCCCTGTTGTTGGGTGAGAACAGCCTGGAGAGCGTGTCTGGTTTGGTGTTCTTAGAGCCCGGGCGGTATGATAGGGTGAAATTGAAATGGCTGAAAAACAAAGCCCACCTAGCCTGTCGTGGGTTCAGCCTCTTGGCTTGCTGGAGGTACTCCAGGTTCTTATGGTCTGTCCATACCAGGAATGGATGTTGCGCTCCCTCCAGCCAGTGCCTCCACTCCTCAAGGGCTCGTTTTACCGCTAGCAGTTCCCGATCCCCCACATCATAGCGGGACTCCGCAGGGCTCAGGCGGTGGGAGAAGTAAGCGCAAGGGTGCAGCTTCCCTTCTGAGCGTTGAGAGAGCACCGCACCGACACCACTGTCCGAGGCATCCACCTCCATGATGAATGGTTGGGAGGTGTCCGGGAGAACCAGAATAGGTGCCATGCAAAAGTGGTGTTTGAGGTCATTAAACGCCTTTTCCGCCTGAGGGGACCAGACATAGGAACCACCAGTCCTTTTGGTGAGGTCCGACATAGGTGCTGCTACGGAGCTGAAGTTCCTGATGAACTTGCGGTAGAAGTTAGCGAATCCTAAGAACCACTGAACCTCCTTAACGGACTTGGGAGTAGGCCAGTCCCGGACAGCCAGGGTCTTGGCTGGGTCCATTTGGAGTTGCCCTGTTCGTACGATAAATCCCAGGAAGGAGACCTCAGGGACATGAAACTCGCATTTCTGGGCTTTAGCAAACAGATTATTCTGTAAAAGTCTCTGGAGGACTTGGCGGACATGGTGGTGGTGCTCCTGTAAGGTCTTGGAGAATATCAGGATGTCGTCGAGGTAGATGAAAACGTATTGATTAATCATATCCCTCAAGACATCGTTGATAAGGGCCTGAAAAACAGCTGGTGCATTGGTGAGTCCAAAGGGCATGACCTGGTACTCGTAGTGCCCTGACGGGGTGTTAAAGGCGGTCTTCCACTCGTCTCCCTGTCGGATACAGACGAGATAGTATGCGTTCCGTAAGTCCAACTTGGTGAAGATGGTGGCGCCTTGGAGCAGGTCGAATGCTGTGGACATCAGCGGAAGGGGATAGCGGTTGTGCACAGTGATCTTGTTCAGGCCCCTATAATCAATGCATGGCCGGAGCCCCCCATCCTTCTTGCCAACAAAGAAGAAGCCGGCACCAGCGGGTGAGGTGGAAGGTTGAATGAACCCAGAGGCCAAGGCCTCCTTGATGTACTCCTCCATGGCCTTGCGTTCTGGCTGAGAGAGGGAAAACAGTCTGCCACGAGGAGGGATAGTCCCAGGGAGCAAGTTGATGGCACAGTCGTAGGCACGGTGCGGAGGGAGAACGGCAGCCCTGCTCTTACTGAAAACTTCCTTGAGATCCCAGTACTCTGTGGGAACTTGAGATAACTCGGTGAGATCGGGAGGCTCGGCAAGAGACACAGGAGAGCTAGAGAGCAGACAAGAGGCATAGCAAGCAAGACCCCACTCCACAACCTGGCTAGTGACCCAGTCTATACAAGGGTTGTGGCGGGTAAGCCAAGGAAGACCTAGAATAACTGGGAACTCAGGTGAAGGAATCAGGTGCAGGGATATTTCTTCCTTGTGACCTTGAGACTGGAGGAAGACTGGAGAAGTAACTTGGGTGACTCTTCCATCACCTAATGCTTGGCCATCGAGGGCAGACACAGACAGTGAGACTTCAAGAGGCGCAGTCGGGACATTGATGCTTTGGGCGAAGTGGATATCCATAAAGTTTCCAGCCACCCCTGAGTCTAACAAGGCTTGACAAGAGTGGACAGACTCACCCCAGGAGATGGAGACCAGGATGTAGATTCCTTGGCCAGGGAGTCCGGGAGAGAGGGTAGGCCCTGTCACAACCCTCCCTCGGCTGGACGGGGCGGTCCTTTTCCCAAGAGCTCGGGACATGATGCTCGGAAGTGACCAGGCTTGCCACAGTAGATGCAGCACTTGTCCCTCCTACAGAGAGACAAGTACGGCCAACTTGCATGGGCTCTGGACAGTCACTGGAGGAGGTAGACGGGCTCCAGGTAGAGGCAGGGAGGCCAGGGAGGCTCAGGACTTGGCGGTGTTCTCTCATCCTGTTGTCAAGGTGAGTAGAATGTGAGATCAGAGTTTCGAGGTCACTTGGGCATCCGATAGAAGCCAGACCATCTTTGATGGGGTCAGACAGACCATGGTGGAAGGCTGACACCAGGGCAGTCTCGTTCCATCCACTTACTGCTACGAGGGTCCAGAACGAGATGGCGTAGTCTGCAACACTTCCCTCCTGTCGGACAGACATGAGCTTCCTGGCTGCATCTTTACTGATGTCTGCCTGATCGAAGACCCGAAGCATCTCCTCTGTAAATAGCTTGAAGTCAGAACACTTGGGTCCCTGTCAGATGGCCGTTGCTCAAGCTCGTGCCTTACCAGCTAACAAAGTTATCACAAAGGCAATCTTGCGGCGATCCGTAGGTGGTAGGCTGGAGCTCAAAGGTGAGTTGGCACTGGGTAAGGAACTCCCGGCACTCACCGTGCTTGCCGTCATACCTCTGTGGTGCAGGAAGGCTGGGTTCGCGAGGTGAAGGAGACAGCATGGCAGGAGGCACTGGAGCGGGAGCAGGAGCCGGATCAGGAGATGCAGGCAGAGGTGTCAGCTGTGCCAGGGTTTTCCCAATTTGCTGAAGCAGTTCCTCGTGGCGAGCAAGGGCCTCACGTTGGCTGGTGAGCGTTCGTCCATGAGCGTCCATGGTCGCTCCGAAGCGTGTCAAAGCTGCCATAATTCCCTGAAGGTTGGCCGGGTAGACAGTTGAAGCAGCCTCTGCTGAGTCGGTCATGACGGAGTCTTTCTGTTAGGGTTTTGCTGGGATTCGAACCTGGTTCGCTGGTGTGATAATCCAGCAAACCCCCACTAGGCCACCAGGGGGATGACTCAAATGCAGAGGCGTGAGGCGGAAGTAGAAAAGTATCAAAAGGTTTATTTACAATATATACAGTCCAAAAGAAATAATCCAAAATGCTCAGAAGATGAAGGGAAAAATAAGAAATATCCAAAGTACAAAAGTCAAAACAAAAGCCAAAAAACCAGAAAAGGCAAAAATACCAACGCTCAGAAGATCCAAAAAACAGTAAATACTAGGTCCAAAAAGTCCAAAAAGAAAAGCAAAGTGCAAAACCAAAAAGACAAAGGCAAGGAACACGGTACAGAGGAAACTGGAGCTAAACATAACAGCACAAAGACTCCGTGACAAGAGGACTGAACTCAGGGGTATAAATACACAAACTAATTAAGGACAGGGCGGGGCAGGAAACAGGCAATAAGACAAAAACAAAACACAGAACACAGTGGTGACCTCTAGAGGCCAAAACAAACATGACCAGAAAAGGAAATAACAGCGGCCTCTAGAGGCCAAAACAGTCCCAGTCCTATCTATCTATCTATCTATCTATCTATCTATCTATCTATCTATCTATCTATCTATCTATCTATCTATCTATCTATCGTTAGCTCAGTGTGGCCTTGGAGATATTGGTAGAGTGTGACCTAAAAATATTTTCTCTCTCTTTTTTTTTAATGACATCATTGTCACACTGAAAATATTGGTGGATACAATCTTGCAACTTAGAGGATATATGTGGACCAATAGAAAATATTGGTGGAAAAGAAGTCAAGTATGGTGAGATGTGTGAACCAATCAGTTCTTAAATTATATTAAACACTATGTTAGAACACTATAAAAATGAAAGCTTTGGGAGTTTGAGTCAGATCACTCTGCAGACTGAATCGGCTTTTGTTATTGATTTAATAAAAGTCTAACTTTTCTGCAAACTCTTTGACCTTGTAGTATTCTTGCTTGAAAGAGTTTCCATGACACTTTCAAAATTTCTGTGTGTCCTTCTGTCAAGCCAAAGGTCAAGCCCATTGAAGGCTATTCAGCAGATGCAAGTATAATAATTTTGAGCCTCACAAACAGAATAGGCTCAATGTGCATTCACTGTAAACTATTACTGACTGACTCAGAGCTGGAAAGAAAAAAGACCAAAAACAAGAACAAATGAACAAGAACAAAATGACAAATTCCACCTTTTTGGAATATGTGAAAAGACATTGTGTCAAAAGAAATGCAAAATTCACTCAAATATCTGGTCAGAATGGATGATAATTGTCCATTAATGTTCATGTGTGTGCAGGGGGTTGAACATAGTTGTATGATCACGTGTAACTCATTGCCTGTGCTGCTTCATACTAGTGGAATAATTACCTTGTATTTATTTATTTATTTATTTATTTTTAAACCAAGACAGCCTCACTCTGTGTGTGTGTGTGTGTGTGTGTGTGTGTGTGTGTATAGAGAGAGAGAGAGAGAGAGAGAGAGAGAGACAAAACCTTTGCCACAAATCCTAAATCTCAGTATCAATGACAGGAGACACTAAGATTGCAATTAACTGCTAAACAAAGGACATCAGGGAAGAAAAAAATGTACCAATTTCAAATCCCTGGCACAAAAGTGCATCGCAAGCTGATTAGCTAATTATAATTCAGTTTGATTCAATTTTATTTATATACTGGTTTTAACAATGGATATTGTCATAAAGTAGCTTTATAGAAATCCAGATATAAAAGTGCATTTTTAATTTAAAATTTAACCATAATGAGCAAGCAAGAGGCAACAGTGGCAAGGAAAAAAAATGAAGTTATTAACTGTTCTGTGATAGAGACTTGAGTGGAATAGTCATAGGAGCATTTCTATTTGCTAAGATCTGCGGTGAGTTTAGGATTGGTTCAGGCTCTTACAAATCTAGAATACTATGTGTGTGTGTGTGTGTGTGGGGGGGGGGGGGGGGGGGGGGGGGGGGTTGTGTGTTTTGAAGTGGAAACTCAAGGCAGATCTGCAGATCTAGGATCAGGGTGGGTTTCCCCAAAATGTTGCACTTTAGAGTTAAAGTGGCTCTTAAGCAACAAATGTTGTCTATTTTTGGCTTTCCTAAACCCACTTCTAAGAAGGACTCTTAAGAGCAACTTTGCTAAGAGCCTCTTTACACCACGCATCCTTGCTAAAACATTAGTAGTCGCTAAATGCCTTATGAAGTTATTCAATAACTTCAATAAGGTCGCATGGCATTCGATTTTAACCAAAAACCAAGTGCTTAAAATATGTTAATATACTGTATCATCATTAAGCATTACATATTATAACGTGGTAATTAATAATTGAAACTCTTTTACATTTTTGGACAATAACATTTTTTATTCCAAGCATGTTTTTTTAATTAAATGAACTAACATTCACATGAAAGAATGAGCAAATATTTCATTGTTCATTTCATTATTACCCAATCAAGAGCTTAATCAAGAGTACAGAATCAACAGTCAATCAAGAATGCAGAAGAAGTAAGGAAAAAGTGGCAACACTTCTCCAGCCAAGCAAAGAGTAGGGGAGTAGAAGTGAGGAGAGAGAGAAAGGGTAACCAGTGGTGGCATGTCCACTGTGGCTCCCCTGATCCCAGAGGAAGGACGGGTCCTTGCAATACTGGGGCAAACAGCCACAGAGGACATACCTGGATGCATTGATGTCTGTGGGAAAGAGGTATCTATACTATCACCTGCCTCCCCCTCCCCAGACCATGCTGCCACCTCATCCTCTGGACCCTCTTGGTTGACCGCTTCCCAGGTTGCAGGCAGCCAGAATCCCGCTGGCTGAGAGTGTCAGTGCAGCCGGGAGCTGTTCAACAGTGAGTGCGTTTACATGCACATAGAGAAAATCAAATTTCTGCCGTTGCTCGACTGAAATCGAAGTTCTAAATGACATGGAAACACCTTAGCTCGGCTGAAATTGAACTGAACTTGATTTCTCGTAATTGAGCTACACGACCTAGATTATGCGATTTTTGCCGAGCTACTTAGTGCATGTCTACCCTATCGAGCTACTAGTCGAGCTACTTACTTCAGCACTGCCCCTTCCGGAAGTGACGAGTGACGAGACCACAAGCGGGAAACACAACAGCCTCGGTTGGCATGACACGTCACCTTAGCTGCCACTTTATTAGGAACACTTGTGTCTGGGCATGTACGCACCCATTTCCAATTAGTTGGTAAGTTATTAGCATGTTAGCAGGCTAACAGTTAATATGTTCACCATTACAGATCAACTTCAACTTAGTGGCCATTTTATTAGGAACACTTCTGTTCGTACATACAAACTACAAACACTCTTCTTGTGAACACGGAACTGATAACTTTGTTTATACTCACAGTGTTGCCAGATTGGGCGGTTTTAAGTGCATTTTGGCGGGTTTTGAACATATTTTGGGCTGGAAAACATCAGCAGTATCTGGCAACACTGCTCTTGAATAGCTCTTCTTCATGACGACAACCGGAAGTGTACCAACACAATGGGGTGTGTAGCGCCACCTGTGGCTCGGGTGCACAATGCACCTCACACAATAGCTCGATTTCCTTGTGTGCATGTAGGATTGGATTTCTCTGGCACCCCTGCTGGGACCCTTTGCTCGATTACCGACAGCAGCTCAATTTGGATGTGCGTGTAAACGTACTGACTGAGAAAGAGCAACTCCAGGTGCTCAGAGACCTGCATGACCAAAGGTAATGGCAACATCAAGAGCGGATGGGCCTTCAATGGGCAAAACTAGACCTGCTGGTCAGACAAGTGGAGCTTCAGAGTGGATTTGTTGGAGTGAAGCCATGCTTATTTCAACTGTTATTCACAGTGCCAAGTTGACAATGTTTTGCCCTTATATACGGTATGCACAATATTACAGGTGCAGCAATTCGGCTCATTTGTGACACGAAATTCAATAATCATTTGCCTACTAATGGAGTTAAATTTGATTAAAATGTGCCATTATCAATGTAATGTTACAATATTTCATTTAATACATGTAATTACATAACATATTGAAATAGTCATAATGTTATGCATATACACTCATTGGCCACTTTATTAGGAACACCTATATACCTGCTATTTTATCCATCCATTCGTTATCTGTAACCGCTTATCCTGTACAGGGACATGGGCCAGCTGGAGCCTATCCCAGCTGACTATGGGTGAGAGGCAGGGTATTGAGGTATTTCACCCACGTGACCAAGTCACGTGATGCAGCCATTTTGGACGGCACGCTTAAGTCCTTCAGTGCAAGGTGGTATGAGATGGTGGATACCTTTGCACATTTTAACAAGAAAGTAAGCTGTGATTCGTGTTAAATTGGATCTGTCTTTTATCACAAACACTGTACCCAGCCTTGGTATGGAGCCAAGGTTGTCGACAGAAGTCAACAGTTTGATGAAGGATGACCCCAGCAGTTTGAAACGGTACAAGGTAGGCTATGTTCACAACACTGTCTTGTTACTCGGGGGATCCGAGATCCCCTGAAACAGACATGAGATCCTTTGAAAACATGATTTGGGAAATGTTGGGGGGTCTCTAAAATATTGGCAAAATGATGTTAATTGACATAGCAATCGTGTGTAACGGGAAGCATTTGCATATCCGAAGTGTTGTGTTTACATGACAACGACTGCTGCTGCCAGGTTGGTTGTTGAGTAGCCTGACTTTTTTTTTTCTTGCGTGTGGTATCATTGTTGACGCGAGGTTGTTTTTTGAACATGCCAATGCGGACACGATTTCCCCTGATGAGTTATGACTTCAGTTGCGATGCGTGCGTGGAGGTGTGGAGTCCGTGTGATATGTGCGTAAGATAGGCTTCTCATGTGTTTGGAGATCCGCGCTCTTTTCTTTTTTTTTCTTTTTTTTCTCTTTCTTTCTTTTTACTTAATTTCCCTGTTTATTTCTGTGTCCCGTTTCTTTCTAGCCTCTGTTATTGCGTTTTATGTCTGATGTCTGCTACATGCAACCCTCGACAAATTAACACTGCCTTGTTTCACTGCTCAGATGGGTTAACAAACACTGACCCATTTACTTTTTGCTATATATTTTATCAAAATTGCGTTAACTGATAAACTAACCTGAAATGAAATGATCACTGCAAAGTCTGGAGTACTCTGTTGGCTCCCAATCCTGTCTCTTCACAGCTGTAATCCCTCTTGTCTGGGTCAGTAGGAAACCGGTAGTGATGTGTCGGTCGCGAACGATCCGGCTCAAAGAGCCGGCTCTTTGAAGTGAACGATGGGAGCCGGCTCTTTGGTGGGAGCCGAGTTGGGGAGCCGAATTAGTTTTTTGTCCTTAGGTGCCTCAGAGAGAGAGAGAGAGAGAGAGAGACTTTCACAAAAAAAGTTGCTGTCCGATTGCGTCTTTGTGTTATCTATTACCATTCAAAGGAAAAAAAAGTAGCATGGTGTACGCCTACTTTTTTTGGTTGACGTCATTCACAGCTGCGAAAATACGAAAATTGGTGTAATGCTTAAAGCTGTGGAGCGCAGGGGAGAAGAGTCTGTGAGGCACCTGAGGAGGGGAAAATCAGCTGTGTATTTTATATTGGTAATATAACACAGTTTTGCATTATGTTTGTGAGAAAATAATTTATTAATTGGTAAGTTTTATTTCTATAGCTAGAACATTGTTACACTGCTATACTTTACAAAGCTTTACAATGGCTACAAAAACTAAAAAATAAAATGGAAAACATCCTATTCATCTCATCTCATTATCTCTAGCCGCTTTATCCTTCAAACTGGAGCCTATCCCAGCTGACTACGGGCGAAAGGCGGGGTACACCCTGGACAAGTCGCCAGGTCATCACAGGGCTGACACATAGACACAGACAACCATTCACACTCACATTCATACCTATGGTCAATTTAGAGTCACCAGTTAACCTAACCTGCATGTCTTTGGACTGTGGGGGAAACCGGAGCACCCGGAGGAAACCCACGCGGACACGGGGAGAACATGCAAACTCCACACAGAAAGGCCCTCGCCGGCCCCGGGGCTCGAACCCAGGACCTTCTTGCTGTGAGGTGACAGCGCTAACCACTACACCACCGTGCCGCCCCAACATCCTATTGATAAAATATAAATAATGTAATTAATTAACTAGTTAATTGCAGCAATTAAATCAAAAATAAAATCTCAGGAGCCGTTTGGGAGCCGAAAGAGCCGGCTCCTTATAGTAAGAAGAGCCAAAAGAGCCGGCTCCTGAAAAAGAGCCGAAATTCCCATCACTAGAAACCGGTAAAAGAAGCGTCCTGCACTCTGTCCCTGTCTGTTGTTGCAGCCCACAGCACAACAAGCAAACACCATGGTTATTTATAGAGTGCTTACTGACAAATTAATCTATTCTAGGTGTCTGTAACACGTTTTTTTAAGCCGGTTCTCCCTCTCTGTCTGCAGCGTTAGTATGTAGCTTGATGTTCAAAATGGCGGACACCGGGGCGTCACGTGACCCTGTGACGTCAGGTGAAATACCTCAATACCCTGGACGTCGCCAGGTTATCACAGGGCTGACACAGAGACAAACAACCATTCACACTCACATTCACACCAACAGTCAATTTAGAGTCACCAGTTAGCCTAACCTGCGTGTCTTTGGACTGTGGGAGAAACCGGAGCGCTCGCAAGAAACCCACACAGACACGGGGAGAACATGCAAACTCCACAAAGAAAGGCTCCCGTCGGCTGCCAGGCTCAAACCCAGAATCTTCTTGCTGTGAGGCAACAGTGCTAACCACTACACCACCATGCCACCCCTTTATGCAGTTATCTAATCAGCCAATCCCTTGGCAGCACCACAGTGCATAAAATCATGCAGATACAAATCGATAGCTTCAGTTAATGTTCACTTCAAACACTAGAATGGGAAAAACTGTGATCTCTGTGACTTTCACTGTGGCATGGGTGCTGGTGGCCAGATGGACTGGTTTGAGTATTTCAGAACCTGCTGATCTCCTGGGGTTTTCACACACAACAGTCTGTAGAGTTTACACAGAATGGTACCAAAAACAAAAACATTGAGTGAGTGACGGTTCTGTGGATGGAAATAGGGATCGACCGATATGTTTTATTCAGGGCCGATACCGATTATTATGGAATTGGGATGCCGATAACCGATATGTGCAACCAATAAATGTAAACATTATAATTCACATGAAATTAAACATAGCACACACTGACAAAGACCTTCATATCCATGAAATGCATGTTTAATTGTAAAATTGAACATGAAATTTTGTGCAGGGAGATGCCAGCAGCATTTGTACAATAAAGTCAAACATTAGTTAGAATAAAATGAGAAATAAAATAATAATAAAATAAATATTCACCAATAAAAAAATAAAATCACTCCCTACTATATTACAGCTCACCATTTTCAGTGGAAAATACATGAAAATACACTCTGGATTCTTTTACACTAAGAAAACAAAAACAAAAACAAAAACATTGAGTGAGTGACGGTTCTGTGGATGGAAATAGGGATCGACCGATATGTTTTTTTCAGGGCCGATACCAATACCGATTATTATGGAATTGGGATGCCGATAACCGATATGTGCAACCGATAAATGTAAACATTATAATTCACATGAAATTAAATATAGCACACACTGACAAAGACCTTCATATCCATGAAATGCATGTTTAATTGTAAAATTGAACATGAAATTTTGTGCAGGGAGATGCCAGCAGCATTTGTACAATAAAGTCAAACATTAGTTAGAATAAAATGAGAAATAAAATAATAATAAAATAAATATTCACCAATAAAAAAATAAAATCACTCCCTACTATATTACAGCTCACCATTTTCAGTGGAAAATAAATGAAAATACACTCTGGATTCTTTTACACTAAGTTGGTAAGACTTACCAACTTCAAGTAGTTTTTAAATAACAAACCAAGTGTAGGGAGCTGCCTGCAGCATTTTTAAAAAAGTAAAATCAAACATACAGTAAAGTAGGCTATCACTCCCTATTAGGAGCGGCTGCTCCTTTAAGAGTATATCGCTTTCCGAATCAGAAGTGCTAGCGAGGAGAATCACTTGCGCAAGAATTATGAATACTAGTCACACCTGGCGTGTTTAAATGTTCAAACAGCGCTTTATAAAGTTGCCTTGACCGCCTCTCTGTATGGCTGTCATTCTACTGTTCGAGTAGAACTACTGACACATTCACAACGTTTCCAGACGGGGATTTAAAAATGACTGCAGCCCAAGGGCGTAGGTTTGGTATGATCATTGGTGGGGACATAAACCCAGTTCCAACCCCCAGTGGCATCAACATTAGAGGGTCACAATATTTTGCCCCGTTGTGTTCCACCAAAAGAGTATCCATCATCTCTCCAAAGTCCAGACTTTTAAAATGTGAAGTTCAGAACTGTAGTAATTCATGAATAATAATAATAACAATAATAATAATATGCAATTAATTTGATTAATTGCAAATCTTGCATGTGATGATTAACTCATTCTAACAATTTGCAAATGTGTTTTACAAGTGAATAAGTATCAAATCGGATTGTTATTTACATGCCACACAAACTTAGAAAACAGTCATACTCATATGTTGTCATTTTTACACAGTGAATATGAACTGTTGTTAACTGATTCATTTTACAAGCTAATCTAACGTTACATTCCTCAAGGACAGTTTGCTAGCTTGCTAGCTAGCAGCCGGTCACTGCACTGCAACCGCACTTGCTAATTGACATGGTAGCCAAACTTGCTTGCTGTTTTCGTGACCATGTCCCCAGAGCGAATATTCATGAGCAAATTTTGCGTGGTGTTTCGCCTAGTGGAAACCGACAGTAACCATTTGTGTACCGCGCATGGAGAGTGATTTTTTTTTTCTTCAATCAGAAATATTGGTAGGGACATATCAGCCGTCGTTTGATATTGGTAGGGACATGTCCATACCATCCATACCCAATTCTATGCTGCAGCCTACGTTATGGTGATGATACACGGGGCAACTTTTTGGGCAATGTTGCCGAGCAATGTTGCTGGGCAATTGCGTTTTGACTCTTTTCTATTGAGATTGGGCAACATTGCTTCTTTCTGAATGGTTTTGATAATCTCTGGCAACTTTTTGAGATAAGCCAATCAGAACGCGAGTATCGAGTCATGTGACCTCCGGTGAGGTTCGGATCAGAAATTTCAAACAAATATGGCGGCTGCAGTGTCAGTGGAGTGAAGAGATGGAGAGACTCCCCATCTGTTTTTACGCCGGTAAGTTGTTATTTTAATATTCTATATGGAGGAATTTACCTCACCAAAGCTCTAAAAAACAACAGACAGCTTGATTAAATGGTCACAGCAAAAATTAAGACATCGATTTTTTTTTTATAGCTAACTGTAAACTGCCATTGCTAACTGTTGTTGTCCTGAAAAGTTGCCCTGTGTCTCACCTAGTTGCCCGTTGCCAGCAACTTTGCTCGGCAACATTGCCCAAAAAGTTGCCCCGTGTATCACCACCATTATGCTGTTTCAGCGAGACTAGTTGGTTGTAGGCTAATTCAAGTGCTTCCTTCCGTAAGCTAAGTTTGCCTGGCTACACAGATGCAAATGGACAATTTTAATGAGTAGTAGATGAAGAATGTAAACATATAATGATGTTGTGCTTTTGCAACTTGTGTGTTTGTGACTTACTGCGGCAAAAGCAGCGTGTCCTTACCTTGATACGGGCGCCTTGAAACAGTTCAGAGTGTTTAGCTGCGCGTGTCGATTGGCTATATCTCTTGTGCCAAACAAATCAGATGTTGTGGTGGGCGGGACCGTGTTCTTGAACTCAGAGGCGAGTGCAGGAAAGGATGTGCAGTGACAGTCGCGTTAGGAACGAAATGGCTGCAAAAAGGCATGTTATCGGCATATCGGTGGAAATTATGGCCGATACCGATAACCCTAAAAATGCAGAATATCGGCCCGATATATCGGCCAGGCCGATTATCGGTCGACCCCTAGATGGAAATGCCTTGTTGATAAGAGAGGTCAGAGGAAAATGTCCAGATTGGTTTGAGTTGCCAAGGCACTGTAAAAAAAAAAAAAAAAGTTACGCCAACTTAAAAATTCAAGGCAATTTACTGAACAGGATTTTTGAGTTTATGTGACAACTAAGATTTTTAAGTTTTGAAGAAAATTGTGCCAACTTATACTTTTGGTCTCAGATGCCTTAGCCTTCATATTCACACAAACTTAATTTTTTCAGTTTTACATGTTAAGAATTGCGGCACAGTGGTGTAGTGGTTAGTGCTGTCGCCTCACAGCAAGAAGGTCCGGGTTCGAGCCCTGTGACCGGCAAGGGCCTTTCTGTGCGGAGTTTGCATGTTCTCCCCGTGTCCGCGTGGGTTTCCTCCGAGTGCTCCGCTTTCCCCCACAGTCCAAAGACATGCAGGTTAGGTTAACTGGTGACTCAAATTGACCGTAGGTGTGAATGTGAGTGTGAATGGTTGTCTGTATGTGTCAGCCCTGTGATGACCTGGTGACTTGTCCAGGGTGTACCCTGCCTTTCGCCCATAGTCAGCTGGGATAGGCTCCAGCTTGCCTGCGACCCTGTAGAAGGATAAAGCGGCTGGAGATAATGAGATGAGATGAGAAAATTGTGCCAACTTATACTTTTGGTCTCAGATACCTTAGCCTTCATATTCACACAAACTTAATTTTTTCAGTTTTACATGTTAAGAATTGCGGCACGGTGGTGTAGTGGTTAGTGCTGTCGCCTCACAGCAAGAAGGTCCGGGTTCGAGCCCTGTGACCGGCAAGGGCCTTTCTGTGCGGAGTTTGCATGTTCTCCCCGTGTCCGCGTGGGTTTCCTCCGAGTGCTCCGCTTTCCCCCACAGTCCAAAGACATGCAGGTTAGGTTAACTGGTGACTCAAATTGACCGTAGGTGTGAATGTGAGTGTGAATGGTTGTCTGTATGTGTCAGCCCTGTGATGACCTGGCGACTTGTCCAGGGTGTACCCTGCCTTTCGCCCGTAGTCAGCTGGGATAGACTCCAGCTTGCCTGCGACCCTGTAGAAGGATAAAGCGGCTAGAGATAATGAGATGAGATGAGATGAGATGATAAGAATTCAACTTTAAGGCCACTAATCTTTCATCCAAGTAAAAACTTCAAAATTTGAGTTCAATTTTCTTTTTATCCCACAATAAAACAAATAACAATCCAGTTCAAATAGCATGTTTATTTTAACATGATGGTAGCAAATGATGTGCAGTTTGCAATTTGTCAACTTTTTGAATACGTATGTGTTTTAATAGATTCACTCTTTATGTTCATTGTATGCATATTATTCACCATTGTATGCCATTTGTAGCATTTTAATTGGTTTGCACATTTCGTTGGTCAAATTAGCTTCAGGCTTAAAATAAGTGAATGTGTGACTTAACAAAAAAGCACTGCCACTACAGTTTTATAGTAGTTTTGCTACCATCATGTTAAAATAAACATGCTATTTGAACTGGATTGTTATTTGTTTTATTGTGGGATAAAAAGAAAATTGAACTCAAATTTTGAAGTTTTTACTTGGATGAAAGATTAGTGGCCTTAAAGTTGAAATCTTATCATGTAAAACTGAAAAAATTAAGTTTAAAATAAAGTGTTTGGGTTTTTTTTTTTTTAATTGGTATGAAGGAGCCACCTGCCAGGCAAAGATTGTGAGAAAATGCTTTTGAAAAGTTACATAGTCACATCGACAAGCACCCCCCACCCCCTCCCAATTTTTTTTTCCTTCCTCACAATTTGGTTTGCAAATCAGGAATGTTGTATGCATTTCTGTTTTCTATTTATACTTTTACATACTATAAACCTAAAATCTTAATACATAAAAAACAAGCAAAAAAAAGAAGACACTCTTCAGCTTCTATAATTTTAGCTGAACTGAATTTACCCTCATGCCATCTTACCCCAAGTAACAATTTCACCAAAAACATGACACAGAGAAGAAACCAGATTAAACCATAATATCATGTATGACAAATCTTTGGAAGGAAAAAGGAGGTAACAGCAGGTATTTCCTCTTTTTTTTTTTTTTTTTTTTTTGCAAGATTTTCGGTTCAGTTTTGCACATGCTTTTGAATATAGTAAAGTAAAAAACATACTGTGAGACATTACTGTTATTTGTAACAATGATGGAGTTATTATTTTTATTATTATTATTAGTAGTAGTAGTATGTGGGACAAGAGCCACCTCAGAGTCTTCACTGGAGCATCGGATCCCAATTTACGTATATGGATACTCCTCCACCAAGTTTCTCTCCACAGACTGAAAAGAGTAATTGTATGGTCGCTTTGGTGTTTTCTTCTAACCTTTAAGCCACAGCTTCACTGCATATTTGTTCCTTTGCATCACAGAGATGGGGATCAATATGGCATGCAGAGAGTCCTCCTAAAAGCTAACTTAAGCCAACCCCCCACCCTCCCAAAAAAAGGGGTCCAAATCCACCTTTGATGTGAACCCTTAATGGATTCCTTTTTACCCCATTTTCTCATCGTTTGGTCATTTGCTAATTTGCACTGACATAACAGCTACCACTGTGAAGGTGAACAAGTTTTCCTCTGAGACACGTGAAACTAATTCTGAAGGTTAACACATGCTTCCTCCGAGACATGTGAAACCAGTCACTTCATCTTTCACACCTGCTGCTCATGTAGCATGCATCATAACACACTCAGAGAAAATTGCCCTCTTCTGCATACACGAGCTCACAGATGCCCATAATTGGCTAGTGTCAGTCTTATTGACAAGAGAGAGTGCAATGCCATCCCTCTCACACAAAAAGAATGGCAAATGTTGCTCACTTGAGCTCCCAGCTCTGGATAGCTGTGGCATCATCATGATTCAAACTCCTCAATCTCCTGACAACAGGGTGAACACTTTTCTATTGTGTCACTTCAGAGCCTCTTTAAAGGTTTTATGTAAAACTCCTTTGAGAAGCCTAGAATTATTCACCATCCAAAAAAAGTAGGAATTGTTTTTCTAAGAACTTATTAAACTAGCAAATTAGGTACAGAGAGAAAAGAAGCAAATGAGAGAGGCCTAAAAGGTAGTGGGAGGCTCTGACTCCTTAATAACCCCTCCAGATTTGCTATCTGGCAGGTCTTAATTTCAACCACCAGAGAACAGATGCTCTTCACTCATTAGTTGTGGCTCGAAGAATAAGGGTGTCCTCTGGCCTTTGCTTCTTCCTTCAGGATGTTGAGTGTCTCGAGCTCCTCCACAGGATGATGACTAGCAGTGATTAAACTCTGAAAACCTTTTTTTTTTCTTTTTTCAGTCTGTAGCCAGACTGCTCATCCATGACCAATCAATGGGAAGGAACACATGGATGAACATGTGTGTGTGTGTGTGTGTGTATATAAGTGCATATCAGAGAATACCACCAGATTAATTTGTGATTCTGTCCATATACTCGGGTTCCTCTGTTCTTTGCTTGTGCTGTTGCCTTGATTACTGTGCAAGGGGAAGCAGGGCTGAGCTGGTCAGAGCAATAGGGCATTGTTACTACTGTGTGTGTGCAGACGCAGGAATAACAGCCTGTTCTGACTCGAGAGCTTCACTACATAGAGCATAGTGAAAATCCAGTTATAGAGCTCTCGTACTAAGAAAATTGATCAGTCCAGCTAAGAGCCTATACGGGTATGTCTATGTCTGCTTTCATTACATCTCAGTGCATTGTCCTCCAGAGAAAGAGGAAATAAGCTTTTGTTGTTATGCCTTGTGTTCCAGTATTACAGAGTTGGATATCAGAACACAGAAAAAGTTATCTCATAATTTCAGGATTAGTGTTTCATATTCAAAGCAGGTTAGCTCTGAAAGACAGGATGAACTTTTAAATTTATATATTATCACAGGAAATTATGTTTTTAAGAAAATTACATTGTGTATCTGAAACAGAACACAGTACTAACCTGACATGCAGTTAGGTTGACGTGGGGCGGCCTTGGGCTGAGGTCCCCTTGAGCAAGGTACCTGACCCCTGACTGCTCCCCGGGCGCTCTGGTATGGCTGCCCACTGCTCTGAGTGTGTGCATGTGTTCACTGCTTCAGATGGGTTAAATGCAGAGGATGAATTTCACTGTGCTTGAAGTGTGCATGTGATGAATAAAGGTTTCTTCTAAAAGTAACCAGCTGTAATTGTCTGCTGTCACTGTTATAATCTCTGGAGTTTGTTTAGTCAACCAAACTGCATTTTGTATTGCTGCATGTTATTTTATTTGTTACCGTCTGTTCATTGCATTATTCACTTCACATCTGACAACAGCAAAAGATTAGTATACATTGATTCATCTTCAGTATCCAGATTTATCCTGGTCATGGTTAAGAAAGAAAGAAAGAAAGAACTACTTTATTCATCACACATACACTTATGAAATTCCTCTCTGCACTTAACCCATCTGAAGCAGTGAACACACACATCCAGAGCAGTTGGCAGCCATGCCCCAGGGAGCAGTTGGGGATTAGGTGCCTTGCTCAAGGGCACCTCAGCCCATGGCCACCCTTGTTAACCTAACCACATCTTTTGAACTGTAGGGGAAACAGGAGCACCCAGAGGAAACACACAGAGACACGATGAGAACATGCAAATTCCACACAGAAAGGCCCCTATCGGCCATTGGGCTTGAACCCAGAACCTTCTTGCTATGAGGCAACAGTGCTAACCACTACATCCACCATGGTGGATCTGAATCTTGTTCTAACACTGGATGCTACATGGGAATGCACCAGGATGGGACACCATCACACCATGGACATACACATTCACACAACCATTCACACCTAGGAGCAATTTAGTGTAATCAAACAAAATTGTGTAATCAGCTATCTTTAATACTATTATCATTCATTCATTTATCTTCTGTAACTGCTTTATCTTGGTGGCAGTGAATTTGGACACTTTCCCAATGGGCATGAGAAGGGACTTGACCCTGGGCAGGACACCAGTCCATTAAAGGGAACCATGTATACACATTCACATACTTATTCACATCTTGAGGAAATTTTAGTGTAGCCGAGAGGCATGGTGGTGTAGTAGGTTCTGGGTTTGAGTCCAGCGGCTGGCAAGAGCCTTTCTGTGTGAAGTTTGCACATTCTCCCCGTGTCTGCATGGGTTTGCTCCGGTTTCCCCCACAGTCCAAAGACATGTAGATGAGGTTAATTGGTGGCTCTAAATTGACTGTAGGTGTGAATGGTTGTTTGTCTCTGTGTCAGCCCTGCGATAACCTGGCAACTTGTCCAGGGTGTACCCTGCCTCTTGCCCATAGTCAGCTGGGGTAGGCTCCAGCTTGGCTGCGACCCTGTAGAACAGGATAGGCGACTACAGATAATGGATGGATTATCTGTAGTCCATCTACCATCATGTTTTTGTGAGGTGGGAGAACCCACACAGACACAAGAAGGACATACAAAGTGCTACCCACTGTGCTACTGTACCGCACCACATAATACTATTGTTCATTTTCATTTACATCTGATTATATCATATAATAACATGGTTTGGTTTAATAACATTATTAGTCACATTATACAGAAGATTGCAAATGAGGTGGTGTATCAAATGTACAAAATTAATCAAGACTTTATTTTGATGACCATGCTGGAGATAAGACAGTTGAAGTGAAAATTCTGCTGCTGTAGCTGCCGGTTGACTGGTGCCTTCTATTCAATCATCCAGAAACAACAGGCAAAATGAAACCAAGCAATAACCGCAACACATTATGCAGCTTCATGGCTTTACACAATAGTCTGTCAGTGCTGCCTTAAGGGAGCTGAATAACAATGTTCTCGTGTTAGCTAGTTCAGATCAGGAATGCCTGATTCCAGTCCTGAAGGAGCAGAGTTCAGCACAGTTTCATGATTTTTCTGCTTGTGATTCATCTCACTGGGTTGTGACTAAATTTAATGTGTTAGAGAGCAGAAAAATCATAAAATTACACTGGACTCCATGTTTCTGGTTTAGAACAAAGTGTATTCAATTATATATTCATTCTCACTACATCTCAGTGCTCCTACATTTGCTCCTAGATGCTGAAAAACACACCACTCTAAGTCTTGTTTAAGATTCTGCACAAGAGGATTTTACATCAAGACTATGCTTAAGAGGTTCAGAATGTATTACCCCAAAGACCTGATCACATGTTTTAAGAAGAAGAAGCCTTTATTTGTCACATGCACATTCAAGCACAGTGAAATTTGTGCTCTTCATTTAACCCATCTGAAGCAGTGAACACACAAGTAAGGAATGAGTACACACACATACCCAGAGCAGTGAGCAGCTATGCTACAGCGCCCAGAGAGCAGTTGGGGGTTAGGTACCTTGCTCAAGGGCACTTCAGTCCAAGGCCACCCCATGTTAACCTAACCACATGTCTTTAGACTGTGGGGGAACCCGGAGTACCCAGAGAAAACCCATGCAGACATGGGGAGAACACACAAACTCCACACAGAAAGGCCCCTGTTGGCCACTGGGTTCAAACCCAGAACCTTCTTGCTGCAAGGTGACAGTGCTAACCACTACACAACCGTGCCGCCCATGTTTTTTTTTTTTTTATATTAATATGAGGTCATGAACTAATATCACTGTAAAAAATTATTTGTTGGTTTAACTTAAGAAAGTGTGTAACCTGGTTGCCTTAAAATTTTGAGTTAGTTGAAAATAATATAGTAAGTTGGCACAATGAACTCATCTCATCTCATTATCTCTAGCCGCTTTACCCTGTTCTACAGGGTCGCAGGCAAGCTGGAGCCTATCCCAGCTGACTATGGGCAAAAGGCGGGGTACACCCTGGACAAGTCGCCAGGTCATCACAGGGCTGACACATAGACACAGACAACCATTCACACTCACACCTACGGTCAATTTAGAGTCACCAGTTAACCTAACCTGCATGTCTTTGGACTGTGGGGGAAACCGGAGCACCCGAAGGAAACCCACGTGGACAACATGCAAACTCCGCACAGAAAGGCCCTCACCGGCCACGGGGCTTGAACCCGGACCTTCTTGCTGTGAGGCGACAGCACTAACCACTACACCACTGTGCCGCCCACAATGAACTCATTGTGCCAATTTATTTTATTATTTTCAACTAACTCAAAATTTCAAGGCAACCAGGTTACACACTTTTTTAAGTTTACCAACAAATATTTTTTTTTACAGTGTATATTGAAGCCACAATATAATATATTAAGGCTATAAGTTAATTTTCTCAAGATCTATTTGTTGGCCACAATACGTGATTTGTGGCAACTCTTGTATTTTGTGAGTGAAATGTAGAGAGAAGAGTGAGATATGAGTGAGAGATAAAGAAATCAACTGAAGTAGACAATTGTGACCACAGAAACCAAAGCATGGAGAAGACTGACATTACACTTTACTTCAATCTTGGAACAATATACAAAGATCTACTGGAGTAACTGGTATTCTAAGAAGGGCATACACTATATGGCCAAATGTTTATGGACACCTGACCATCCACCTGTATGTGGGTCTTCCCCAGACTGTTGCAACAAAATTGGAAGAAAACAATTGCACCGATTGTCTTTGTATGCTGTAGCATTACAATTTTCCTTTCATAATAAAAGGGGCCCAAATCTGTTCCAGCACGACAATGCCCCTGTGCACAAAGTGAGGTCCATAGAGACACGGTTTGTGAACGTTGGCCTAAACAGGACCCTGACCTCAAAACCTCTGAATACCTCTGGGATGACAGCGACACAGGCCTCCTCACCTGATATTAGTGTCTAATGCTCTTGTGGCAGAATGGGCAAATCCCCACAGCCATGCTCCAAATGTTAGTGGAAAGCCTTCCCAGAAGAATGGAGATTATTATAACAGCAAAGAGGACTAACTCTGGAATGATATGCATAAAAAAACACATATGGGTGTGATGGTCCGGTGTCTACAAACTTTTGGTCATATCGTGTACCAGTAGCTTGTGTCACCTTAAACAAGCTCTTAATGAGCAAATACTTTATTTATTTATAATTGTGTCCATTGACAACAAGAATGAGCATCATGATGGCAGGGCTACAACATGTTAATCCGTTACATGAGATACTTCCTTTGTGGCCTCATATTAACTTGTGGGTTCAACGTGTTCATTTGTGGCCACACCCTGTAAACATATAACCTTAATCACCATATGACTGGCATTGTGTCAATTTAACTTAATTGAGAGAGAGAGAGAGAGAGAGAGAGAGAGAGGATGTTTAAGAAGCTTTTGTTGGTACAATAATGTTCTGTGAAAGCCACATAAGATTTATCTGCGAAACATTTTATCAAAGAGTGGGCATTCTTGTTCAATTCAGTCATTCATTTTTAAACTGAAAAATGTATATTTCATACCAAATATGAAAATATGGAGATGAGACCTGCAGATATTATACTAATCACTCAGAAGACAGTGAGGCAGTGAGCTGCACATTAAACACTGATTGAATCAAATGTATGCAAACACTTTACTTGTATGCCTCACTTGTACACAATTTCCACTGCATACTGATAAGGCAGACTACCGTCATTACATTTCTGCAGAGATGACCACAAAGGGGATTTTCTCATGAATATTACAGAGCTATATCCCTGATGTTTTGGATAGTAACGTCTAACTTCATATGAATGCAGTGATTATTTTTAAATATCAAGGAGTGTTGGCTTTTCTCATTTCTAAAAAGCATATTTGTCTTATCATCATGTCTATGAAGCAACACGTTCATTTGGTTTATTGTATCAGAGGGTTATAAATGTGAATAGAATTTAAATGTTAAAATTCTGATTCTGTACTTTCTCTAGATGGCAGTGTTAAGTCAAACATCTCTGTGTACCTGAATGCATTGTACACTTCACTGAGAAGTCTCTGTGTATATGCTGAAGCATGGATGTGTGTGTGTGTGTGTGTGTGTGTGTGTAAAACACTGATGTGTCATCTTGATTTTTTCTTTTTTGTGTCAAACCAACTGGCTTGGGAAATGGTGTCACTCCCTCCATATTGAAATAGTGACACTGTCATAACACGTCATAGTTAAAACCACACAGGTAATTAAAGCTAAAGACTTCAGGATATTTTAACATCTCTTTGTTCCCCTGTAAGACCTTGACATGCATGTTGATCTCCCCATGTATATCAGTATTTACAAGAGTAATAATCAGGCAGTCACCTGTGACAATATATGACAAGCACCTGGTTACTGAATTTCTTGATAAATAGGTTTGCCAACACTTTTCATGATTAACTGTGAAATTGTGAAATATGCAGCTCGTGCAGCTCCTGGGGCAGTGGAGGCCCAATAGTATGGTCTAATTTATCACCTGTATGACAGTGAATCTGAACCCTTATATCACCTTGTTAATTCCCATAGCACATGACTGTGCACACACGCGCACGTGCACACACATACACACACGCAGAGAGAGAGGGGGTGGTGGACAGCAATGCCAACTAGTCAGTCCCAAAGGATCTTCAGTTATGGGGCACATGGGGTAAAGGTGCAATTATTTTTCTTTTCGACCTGACTGAAGTGATTCATCTAACAAATAGTTGTCATCTAAGCTCTTGATTAACAGTGGATCTTAGACCCTAGGGTGCATCACTTGCCCTTTTCCACTTAGTGGGAGTGCGGCACTGAAATTCTGCACTTCACTTAGAAACCCCACCAAAGCTCTCTTCTCATTTTGAATTCTGCTCCCCTGGAACAAGTGCCTAACCTGTTCTGCCAATACTGAATAATTATAGTAGGGAAGCACACATTCAAAAGAATACTGCAATAACACACATATACACTCAATGGCCATTTAGTGCATTTTCCATCTCTCACTATGCACAATTTGTCAACCTCTGTTTCCACGTCCATTAGTGCAAACAGACCATCACAGACCTGATATTATTTGGGTGGTGGATAATTATCAGCACAGTAGTGACACTGACATGGTAGTGTCGTGAAAGTGTGTGTGTGTGGTGTGGTGCCAGTGCAAATGTATCAGGCACAGCACCTGAATATCAATGCTGGGTTGAGAAACAGTCTGCCAACCAAACCATCCAGGCAACAGCACTCCATTGCTCAGAAACCGGCACTGATAAAGGGACAATAATATAACCATAACGGTCATGTCCAGCTATGGTCTCTCACTGTACATTTACAAGCACCATTGTATTCACAGTGTTTACCAATCCAAGTAACTTTAATGTACATCATTCAATGGTACCAACACCACACACACACACACACACACACACACTAAAATACCACTCAGTGCCATTGCTGAGCTGCTGAGAATGATAAGCCCCTGAATAATATCTGGTATATGATGTTCTTATGGTGGTACTTTCCATCGATGCAGGGGACTCACAAACTGTGTGCAGTAGCGTCTGAGCCACAGTCAACAACTATACACCTTTAAGATGCACATATATGGTTTACATTCTGGTGTATCTAAAAAAAGAAATGGCCAATGTAGATACTATACCATGTAAGATGGCCTCTAAGTATATATACAAAATATTTTTGGAACAGAAACACTTTTGTATTCTCAGTGGTAATGATGACCAGAAGAACATGTCTTGTCGTAAGAAAAGAAATGTGTGATTGCAAGTGCAGTCGGCATGCGGAACAAAGATGATGCTCAGCCTCTGTGATAGCACCAATCTAACACACCAGAAATGTGCAAAGAGAAGTAGAGTAGGTAAGCACAAGTATACTACATAGGAACAGATTCAATTCAGTGGCTTATAAAGCATGCACAGAGGATGGTGACGAAAGCTGGGTGTGGAGTCAGTGGGGCAGCCCGGTGGCATGTTCACATATGTGCCAGCAGGCTTGTAGAAGTGCAGCAGGACCTAGAGGATCAGTCCGAGCATCACTGCTATTGACAGAGCCAAAGACCTCCACTACAGTCATAGAATAATTATTAACCCAAGAGCTTTGCATCATTAGATGTGCTTTTCTTTTTGTCTTCCTTTCTTACTTAAATGCTAAAGGTTAGCTGCTGAGAGTCAGTGAGGTGTTGATGTATACCGATACCTGACAGCTTATTTATATATCTCATACAAGTACTTTCTGACATTATATTACTCCACACTAAATTGTACCTAGTTATGGTAACTGTTGTACAAATAGACAAAGGATCCTATATTCAACAAATATAAGTGATATATCATGTGTATGGCAGTGAGCTATGCAATTAGGCCGCTTTGTGTCTATTTGTAGCTTTGTGTCAAAGGCACTGGCAGGCAGCAGTAACCTACATAAAGTAGTTTGTGTCATGCAAATGTAATTACTCTTTGAATTATAGCAAGTTTTTTCCCTCCGCCGCACTTCTAGCAACATAGTCAGCCTCATTCGAGCCAGTTACTAAGAGTGTACGGCTTTTAAGTGTTGACCTTTAAAAAAAAGTCCAATTATTTCTCGAATGCTACATAGACTGCACTTTAGACATTAGTACTTTATTATTATTGAAAGTCAAAACCGAAACAAAATATCTCCCAGACTCCATAAGCTAAAATTAAAATGACAATATGAAGGTGTTAATTAAAAGTACAACTGAATCCTTTCAAAAAAAAAAATCAAGAAAGAATAACCTGTATTTGTAGTATGAATTATAGGAGGAGCTCAAAATGCAGCATTTTCTCAAACTATTGTTTTATATATCATAAGTGATTGCACAAAAAGATAGCAATAGACACATGCAGAACAATGTAAGTGCAAGAGGAAGCATAGTTTACAAAGCAGAGCTCTGTTCTTAGCTTGGGGTAGAGAAAAATAAAGAACAGTTGGTGGTTTCAGCCTGAAAGCCAGAGCTTTATAGAAGCTAGTTCTGCATAAGCTTCCCTGGAGTGTGTTGTGGGTTGTCCACTGTATGAGCAGTCTTCAGTAACCCTTGTGCTTTCATTTTGAAAAACATGAAGTTAAGTTTGTGTTGTCCACATTTCATCTCATGGCCCTGCAGAGTCCCTGACCTGTGGCGATAAGGCAGAAACAGAAATCCATTAAACAGTTTTATACTGTCAGCATGCTTCATCCACCATGTAGTGGGGCTCACATGTAACTAACATCTAACATGCTGCATTTTTTTTTCTAGGTTCCCATATTGTTTAATCAACAAAGTGAAAATGCATTTAATATCAGAGCATAATATTATCTTAGTGCATGGAGCACAGCATTGTAGTAGAGAACAGCTCCCTTACCCCAAGGGTGCACTAGGGATAAGCAGCACTCATAAAAGCCCTGATTAGCCCCTACAACCTGGAATGAGAATCAGGTCATGAGCTTCAGCGGCTTGGATTTTGAAAACTCCAGTGGTGATATTCTCAGATGTTAGATAGTAGGCCCTGCCAGCATGACTGTTATAGCATGCATGGAGTATTTACATAGACAAACAAACAAATAAGGTTTAACAAATACACTGCAAAATGATATATTAAAAAGTAAAAGTTTCTTGAATAGAGGCAAATGTTACATCCATCCATTATCTGTAGCCGCTTATCCTGTTCAGGGTCGCAGGCAAGCTGGAGCCTATCCTAGCTGACTATGGGCGAGAGGCGGGGTACACCCTGGACAAGTCACCAGATCATCACAGGACTGACACATAACCATTCACGGTCAATTTAAAGCCACCAATTAGCCTAACCTGCATGTCTTTCAGGGAAACCGGAGCACCCGGAGTAAACCCACGCAGACATGGGAAGAACATGCAAACTCCACACAGAAAGGCCCTCGTTGGCTGCTGGGCTCAAACCCAGGACCTTCTTGTTATGAGGCGACAGTGCTAACCACTACACCACTGTGCCACCTGCAAATGTAACATATTTATTTTTATTTGATTATTTTAAAATGAATATTAGATTATGAAGGCTATTTCTAGCTATTTTTACTCCAGGCTTGAAATTGTCTATCCTGGCAGATAATTTTGCATATTTCAAGTGTTTATTTCTAGAAAGAAGCAAAATGATCTGCCAGCAAAATGGGACAATTTTTCAAGCTTAAAATGAAGAAATATGTCTAGAAATATATTTCATGGTCTTATATTTGTGATATAATAATCTCATAATGAGAAATATTAGATAGCTTTTCCTTTATTCAAGATGCAGTATCTTCACTTTTCTCTTTTTTTTGCACTGTATCAAATGGTTCAAATGCTGAGTAACATTTTCTACCACTACATGAAGACAAGAGCTTGAGAAAAACTAGCTATGAATTTTGAGACATGATCAAGAGAGAGAGCAAAACAGAAGCTGTTAACGTATATTGACACATAAACAAGACAAAATACCTGAAGCAATAAATTGATGCTTTACAGAGAATTGCAAGGACAATTATAAGGAGCATGTTAGGACATTAATGCTATGAAAGTAGCATTATAAAGTTCTGTGATGATTTATGCCATAAAGCCAAATGCCACTTGAAGTCCTAGACTCATGATGCAGTATGCTCAGGTTATTTTATGTGTTTAATCCAACTAATCCCCAGGGAAGGTTTATCCTCAGACTGCTTGACATCTGGTAATAACTTGATATCCAATGATATGTGTGTCACTGATAGATATTCCCATCTCATTTTCTATTTATGGAAATGGATTTCATGATTCGATCCCTAAAATTATTCCAGATGAGATGTGGGATTTTTTTTTGCCATACTTGATATGGTTTATACAGCCTTACTGGTTAATAAAAGAAAAGCCTTATTAGGCTACTTATTTAACCCTGTGGATGTGTCCTTGTTGGTCTAACCTTCTTATTTATTTCGTACTGGATATACGCGTCATTGTTTGTCTGTCAGTGTAAGTCACAGAATATTTTCTAGTTATATATGATGAACTCAAAACAATTTATAAATACCATTATTGTTTTCAAACACATGCCCATTATTGCAAATTGGTTAGAATTCATACGAAGGTGCCGTAAAGAGTGAATAATTCAAATGGACTCCAGAGAAAAAGCTCAGTACATTAAATTTCCAGTGGTCCACGATTTGTGCTGGTTTTCCTGGTTCTTGAACTCGATTTGCATATGATTGTGAGGCACTTTAAACTGATTTACTGTTGAGCTTTATGTTCAAGTTGTTTTTAATATTTCTCTTATGAATACATTTCATCTAGAGGTTTGTTTGTTTGTTTGTTTGTTTGTTTATTTATTTATTTATTTATCAGAAACATGGCTTTGCAGCATACGTCACAGCTGCTGGCCCAATGAGTTGAGAGAGCAGGTTCATTTGGCTCACCACCAGCATGTAAAGCCTCGCTGAATCACATAGGGCTGTGTTCCCAACAACCAACCATTGTTTCCAACAATAAATTACTGATCACCATTGTTTCCATTGACCAATTGCTGATCACTGTTGTCTCCAATGACTAGTCACTGATCCCCATTATTCCCAACAACCAGTAGCTGATCATACTTTTTTGTCCTACCTCTGCACTTCTTTGACCTTCATTTTAAGCTCTCCTCTTGTCTGTACGTCCAAGTAATAAAGGTGAGTTATTCTATCTGTAATCATTTTCCTTTGTGTCGACTCACCATCACTGCTTCTTCTTGTCTGCACTCTAAAGAGAAATTTCACTTTGGAAATATGTATATAGTTTGTGGTGCCATTAACAAAGACTTCTTCATTTTTTAAAAAGTAAGTTGTAATCTATTATTCTTTATTCCAATAAAAATGAGGCTGTGATGTCATTTGATTACTTCTAGTGACATCATGATCATGCATTAAGCTGTCTTTCCTCTGGCAACAGTGATATGCATGTACGTTATGCTGGGATCAGACGACACAATATTTTTGCCTTTCATGATGGTCACCATGTCAGATTAAGCAATTAAAAAAAGCCAAAGTCCCTCTCATGCGAGAATCTGGTCTTCCCAGGCAGTCTCCTGTCCCAGTACTAACCAACTCTTTAAGGCATATGGGTGCGGCGCCGATCTCCGTTTCGATAGCCCTCGGCCTCTCGTCTATACAGCTAGGGTGACAGTGAGGGGCTAGTCCTCTGGTAACCGTGAGAGTTTGACTTCCCCACTCGCATCTGTATTGCAGCGTGCCTTGCCAGATGGTAGTAGATACCATTTTTTTTATGATGGTTTTTGGTATGACCCGACTGCAAGTAGAACTCATAATCTCCCGGTTGAGAGGCAGACACGCTAATCACTAGGCCAGATTAGGCAATTATAGTGCCATAAATTCTTGCTGTCTCTTGGTAGAGAGACTGCCAACACTATAAGGTGGACCCTGAATAATCATTTTTTGCATTCGTTGAGATGGAGGGTAAAGGAATTGTCAATCATGGGTATCACACGCCACAGGACTTGTCAAACTGGGTGAAAAAATATAAAAAATTCCAACATGTTATGGGTGGTCCCAGGCCATGGCTGTTCTTTGATTATGTCACCCTGTGAGGCCTGACATCATCGTTCCTGACATTCATATTTGTGCCTGATGCTGGAAATGTGTCTGCCACAACCGGAGTCAAAATCAGGCTGAATTTGTGTAGTCTGATCCCATGGAGGGTGGCACGGTGGTGTAGTGGTTAGCACTGTCGCCTCACAGCAAGAAGGTCCTGGGTTTGAGCCCAGCGGCTGGCGAGGGCCTTTTTGTGTGGAGTTTGCAGGTTCTCCCCGTGTCTGCATGGGCTTCCTCCGGGTGCTCCGGTTTCCCCTACAGTTCAAAGACATGCAGGTTAGGCTAATTGGTGGGTCTAAATTGACCGTAGGTGTGAATGTGAGTGTGTCAGCTCTGCGATGACCTGCCGACTTGTCCAGGGTGTACCCCGCCTCTTGCCCGTCGTAAGCTGGGATAGGCTCCAGCTTGCCCGCGACCCTGTAGAACAGGATAAGTGGCTAGAGATAATGGATGGATGGATGATCCCATGGAGCATAAGATAGTCTTGTTGGGTGCTGAAGTATAATCACGAGCTTTGCTTCCAGTTTGAGTTCACCCCTCAGGATGAAATATGATTAAATCCCCTTCGCTTGTTGCAGTTGGTATTGAAATGGGGATCTGTTCAGTTGTTCTGATCACTGCATCACTGTCAGTGAGCACAGAGTCGGTGTTTGGTGTATGTTTTCCCTCCTTCTGTCTCGAGAGGCCACATCACTACAGCTGCTCGCCATAAAGCGGTGTCGCCGCAGTCTAATCTGTCTGTTGCAATTCTCTCTCTCTCTCTCTCTCTCTCTCTCTCTCACACACACACACACACACACACACACTTGATGTCGCGGGCGCGTTCTCGTGCAGTGCGCGCAGAGTCTAAGCGCGAGGTGTGTGTGAGTGTGTCAGGAAGGGCGCGTTCTACAGCTTGATACACACACACACACACCACAAACATTTCGCTCATCGTCTACAACCGGAGGGCTGCACTCGGACTTCAGTGGCGGTGAAGTGCGGCGGCGTTAGCCCTCACTCGGCCACCATGTCCCAGCTGCTGCTCACAGCTGTGCTGCTGTTCGGACTCGGGGATGTAATCGCACACGGCCACAAGCCGGGAACAGCCGCTGCTGAGGAAGGTAAGACCGCAAAGCAAAGGGAGGGGAGCGCGTGCGTTAACGTACTGTGATTAAAACTTATAACCCTACTGATGCGCGGGGACCGGGCACTGGGGGCTCAAATGGATTTAGTTTTTTTTTTTAAATTGTATTTATTTATTTATTTATTTTTTACCAAAGTGCATCATCAATGCAAAATAAATAGCTGTTTTTTTTTTTTATTTCAACCCTTATTAGAAAAAAAAAAACGCATGCTACAGTTCTTCTGTGCTTTGGGGTGACATTTCCGTTCCGCGCACATGATCACATTAAGGGTTCTCGGATCGTTGCTCTGCCAAAACCCTGGTGATGAATTTGCCCCGAGTGTTGAATTCACTCTCCCAGTGCTTATTTGATTTCAGCCGAATTTATATAAACGCGTTGTTGGAACCCATGCAGCCCTGGTGTTTCAGACCTGCGTGCAGGAGGTTAAGACTGCAGGTTGTTCTGAGGAGCCTGAAGCCAAACGCGAGCTCACACTGGGTTTTGGGCTGCATGTGTCTCAGTGTGTGTGTGTGTGTGCATGCTGAGGAGAACTAACAGCATGGCACACAAGTTCAGGAGCTTGAATAGTCTTATGTTCATATTGCAGATAAATGCCTAGAAAATATGTCTGACAAATCATATGGTTTGAGAGTTTTCAGAGTTCACTATATTGTCCATCTTTTGTTATCTCAAAGTACCTCTGCAGATCCTGGGAGCAGTCAGTGTCCATTTCCTCTCTTAATGAGTGGCAAAGGTGCTGCCTGAAATCATATAACAATCTCAAATGGTACCAAAGTCAGCCTATATTAACATTATTGGTCTGTTTGTGTGGGTCACTAGCTAATCACGATCGATGCAATAGATTGTAAACACTGCATAGAGTTTTATAGTGCTCAGCAACAGCAAATAACACAGCATCGTTCATTCACTCATCTTATTATCTAGACATAATAAGGAGTCCATGGAAAAAATGAAACTAAATTAAAAAAAAAAAAAAACTTTTTTGTACCTATGTTGGTCTTGTCTTTTAATAGCTAGTAGCTGCCGGTAGTATACACCCATGACAGATTATTAGCTTAAACACCAGTTAAGTGCAGTTTAGCCACATAAAATTGGACTTAATCAGCGTATATTCAGGAGACAAATGTGACATTTCTAAACGCTGCATGTTCATCATGCCAGATGAAGATGTTCGAAAACTCTCTTCAGAGATTAGCGGAGTGGTCTGCCTGTGAGACTGTATTCCCCTTCTGAGTTTATACATCTCAAAAGCTTTACATCCTTTTTAAAGACTCCCAGTTATCATCCTGTTGTACTCTCTTATCTGTGTTTTAAGAAATTTTAATGTGGGTTTTCAGTGTCATCTCAGCTTCTTAGTGGTTACTTAGAGTGTTTGGTGAAATCGCTTTCCTCATTATCCATTTACCATGCCCAGGCTCAGCCTTTTAGGGATCGTAATCAGATGGTAATTTGGGTTCCTCCTCTTCAGATCAGTTCACTATCACTGACCTAAAATACAGCACTGACAAGGTTATATGTGCAAAACCCAAAATTCATGGCTATTAGAAGTGCTAAAGAAGGACTGATAAGTACATAATTAGATGGCTTATTGAACGATGACACTCAAGGGTGTACTGAAGGTGTGAAAAAAAAAGGGATCAGCCGCAGTACAATGTTTTATTCCTGGGAACTAAACCTTAAGATAAGACTCTGAAAAATTAAGTGTACAGAAACACTCCAAAAATCAATCAATCAATCAATCTATCTATCTATCTATCTATCTATCTATCTATCTATCTATCTATCTATCTATCTATCTATCTATCTATCTATCTATCTATCTATCTATCTATCTATCTATCTATACTGAAGTAATGCTATTCATACAAATAAATTAGCAGAATATTAATATAATTTTGGAGTGTTTCTCTAATGGCTAGGCAGAAATCGTTTCCCGACACTGATATTGACAATATTAATGACAATTTGATGGGTATCAGCGACTAATGTTTAGCTCCTATTAGCTGTCTGCATCCATCATCTGTCATCTTTCATAGCTTGATTACCAGCTTGGTTGGTTATCTGTAATCATACATTCACACCAGCAAACAACAGAGCAACTGGGGACCATTCACTTTATATTTCTGTGTGTGACACACAGCCAGGATTTCAGCAACAGCAGCCAATGACAGCACAGCAAGTGACACATGAATTGGCATTTTTTCAATTATGTGCAAATTAGGTATAATGCGGTAAAACATCAAACCCAGATGGTTGGCTTGAATGATACCTTGGTCCAATCATATCCCTTTTTCAATTCTGAATTCACAGCTTTACCTGCAGTTAATTCTTATTTACTGTTTAATGCAAAGAAATTGAAGAATATATTTTATGGCCATGGTTTCCGATTGTCCCGTTTTATACAGTACCAGTCAAAAGTTTGGACACAGTTACTCATTGCTAGGTTTTTTTCTGTATTTTGATTATTTTCTACATTGTAAAACAATACTACATTAAAACTATGAAATGACATTTGGAACATATATGGAATTATGTGGTAAACAAAAAAGTGTTAAAAAAACTAAATACGATTCATATTTCAGATTTTTGAAAGTAGCCAACGTTTACTTTGATGACACTTTGCACACTATTGGCATTATCTTAACGAGCTTCATGAGGGAGTCACATGGAATGCTTTTCAATTAACATGTGTGCCTCATGAAAAGTTAATTTGTGCAATTTCTTGCCTTCTTAATGCGTTTGAGATCAAATAGTAAATAGTAAACAATAAAAATACAGTAAATAGCCCTATTCCACTGTAGTAATCCATATTATGTCAAGAGTCACTTAACTAAGTAAAGAGAAACGGCATCCATCAATGCTTTAAGACAGGAATTGGCTTTTAATGAATAAAAATAAAGAAAAAAACATTGAATTAGAAGGTGCATCCAAACTTTTGACTGGTACTATCTATCTATCTATTATATATATGGGTCCGTCTCAGAAACTGGTCTTTCATTTGGGACATTAAGGTCAAAAATTTTTTTTTCTAATTGTACTATTTTTTTTTGCATTTACCTAACACTCAATGTTTCTTTTGTCATGTGTAATAAGAATAAAGATAGTATCTTGCTTTATCTGGCCTCCACTGTGGAAATTTTTTTTATTACAATTCAAATGCTTTTGTAAAATTGGGCCCACTTTACACGGGGACAGTCTGAAACAAAAACGCAAAAGTCTGTTTTCGTTCTCACTTTTTTCCGCGTCTACACGACCGTTTTCAAGGAGGAAATCTGCGTCTATACGGTGACGCATAAATGTGTGGAATTCAATTGGATGTGCATGCCAGGCAGCTAGGTGGTGCTGTGAAAGACCTCCGCTATGTCTGCATGCATGCACAAAGTCTTCCGTCTTGTCTGATCTGCGCCGCGAAAACTTTGACTACTCTGGCTATGGTAAGTAAGAAAGTAAGTAAAAAAGTAAAAGCATACGGTATATGTGCAGATTCGGTATAGATGTTCGAAGGACTCCTGGACGTTTATTAAAGCTGCCAGAGCAGCTTGAAGGTCCGTTGGATCGATGTAATCAGACATGCTCTTACTTTTTTACTTACTTTCTTACTTCCCGGGCTGGCATGTACAGTATATGACATATGTATGACGTAAACGCGTACCCGACATGAGCAGATCCGAGCAGAGTTTCGCGTATTGGGTAGTTTAGATGGATATGCAACGGGGGCTGTTTTTAACTTATCCACTCTGGAAGGCGTTTTGAATTTTTTCCGTTTTTCAGCCTCGGAAACGCCGTCCCCGTGTAGACGAAAGGCACTTCTGATCAAATATTTAGTCGTTTTTACCCAACAGCGTCCTCGTGTAAATGGGCCCTTGATTTACATATAAAATAACTACATCATGAAGAATTAAAGCCCCTCCTTCACAGATGAGTGAAAATATTGAATAAATTTCCTCTTTGTTGATTGCTTGGATTAAAAATGCCAAGTTATGATGACTGAATTAATTATTCACTTAAATATGAATAATATGATACATTTTGGGTATTTGATATGGCGAAATAGGACAATAGGACACAATGGAAAAATCAAGAACACACCGGAAAGATGAGAATAACGGCGGTGGTAAAATAACAGCGACTGTACTGGCTGAAGGTCGCGCGGGTCTCTGCTGCGGCACGCGAGCAACGGGGCATCACTACTGCACCGGACGTAGCGCGAGGCAGGAGCGGGGCAAAATGACTGGCCGTAGATTCTATCAAAAGTTTGATCTAAATTGACCATGGTTGCAAAATATTGGCCAGAAATACGCAAACACTATGAAATATGAAAGTAAGATGAAAAAGAAACATTCTATTGCCTTAGGGCCTCTGCATGCTCTTGCGACAAGGCTTTCGCAGATAGCTTTTCGCAGACAGTTGTAATTTATCGTTGAGCGGGGAGTAATAGGCGTGCGCGATGTTATTCACCGCCACAACACAAGGGGGGCGTGAAGTCACGAAATCGCTAGGAGTAGTTGGTGGGTGTGGTTAGTAGAGTGTTTATCCTCCGGTTACTTATAATGACTAGAACTGGAGTCGTATAGATGTACGTACTTCCTCACTTCCTCGATCAACTGCTCTTCGTGCTGCTCCATCTTCGCTCGTGTTTTTAAAAATGGCGGTCGTGAAAACAAACCAAACCGGGAAAGTAGGGAAGCGGAAGTGCGTGTACAGCGGATGTAGAGTGGACCAATCAGAGCCCTCTTGTCTGCGACGCTGTCTGCGAGGCTTCTGCGGTGGTCACAATTTTTGGGAGGTGCGCGCAGAGCGTCTGCGAAGAGGGGGGCTACGCAGACGCCATCTGCGACGCCATCTGCGAGGACTGCGTTGTCAGTATAAATTGGCCTTTATACTGCAAGACTAAAACAAAATAAAACTGTAAAAACTCACCTTTTCAGTGATAACGTCCGAACAGATCACTCGCGTAACAGAAAAACCGCAAATGGAAGCACAATCAACTTCTAACTGTTGGAGTGGAAAATTCCATTCTACACATGGAAATTGTTAATGTGTGTCCTTCCCTGCACACAAATAACACACTACGGTAAAAAATAGACCACAACTCATTTTATAGCTCAGAAATTCATACAAGACCAGATACCAGTGTAACATATTCTGTAAGAAACATATTCGATACCTAACTTTCAGCTTTCGTTTTAAAAAACAAAATCGCAGATTTCTAACTAAATTTTTATATGGCATAGTGATTTTAAGTTACTACTTTTGGTGAGGTAGTGACCTTGACCCTGAGGCTTCCCATTTAGATCAAAACACACGATCGTATTGGTTTTGGGTATGCGGAAAATGGAGTTACGACGGTGATCAAATGTTTTGCATGATGCATTATTATGGTTATGATTATTCCGTGAGCGCACCAATCCTTAGGTGTATAAAGTTACAACTTAAAATACAATTAGTGATAACTGTAGACTTTTCAGTGGACTACAACCTTTTTAAGGGAATGCGATGTAGTCAACCATTTATCATGTCCCAGATCAAGCCACCATTTTTCCACAAATTTGCAGAATTTTTGCCAAATTCTGAATATTCACATTAAAGATTTAGTTTTATCTGTATTATTTTTTTCATCCTTTTATTTCAAATTAAAACCAACATCACCATTCAAAACCGTATAGTTGATTGACTGTGAGTATATTTAGTGGGGTACCCCCACAGTACCCAGTTTCTGAGACAGACCCATTATATATATGTGTGTGTGTGTGTGTGTGTGTGTGTGTGTGTTACCAAGACAAATGCAGCTTAGAAGGAAGTAGCATAGATTGTTGGTGTCTCTGTTGGGTCTACTTTGCTCGTACTATTAGCTTGCTTTGCTAATCTGGCAGTGGAGTTAGTACTAAGTCAACACCTAACATGTAAATCAAACAAATAATTTTCTTACTGATTAGGGTATTATTCAATTTGTGTTTAACTATCTAGATTTTGAAGCTAACTGGTTAAACACACAAACACCCAACTAACATAGGGTAATTTATTAAAACTTCCATACCTCAATAAACTGACCAAAGTAAACACCTGAAAAGATTAATGCTGATGGTTTTATTTCTTTGTTTATCACCTTAGGCTTGGTATTTAGCACGAAAAAGCCAGTAGTTTGTGGCTTTCATGTGAACTATTTAGCTAGCTAATCAACTAGCTTGATTGACTAACTGCTGTTACTATTCCAAACAAAAGCAGTACCAAATGGCCATATTGTAATGAACAATTCAATAAAAATAAAACTATATTTACTTCCTCGTTCCTTTTTCTTTTTTCCCCTCTTCAAAAGTCTTTAGGACATTATTATTATTATTATTATTATTATTATTATTCCTTTTCCCAGCTCGCTTACTTGTGTAGCTGTTCCCCTATACTGTATTTACTGCAGTCTTAATAAATAGTTGCCATCTTCATCACAGCCATTGGTTACAACTAGCCTGCTCTAATGGGCAGACATTATGGCTATTGAGGTTAGACAAACCAGAGCATCATTTTCTCTGCCACTTTTACCATTCTTTATCTTGGTGTCACCCAAGATATTGATCAGCTATAAGAGACATCAAGGTTGCTGAAAACATATGCTCTCTAAAGAGTATGTACCACAGCCCAAGAGGCAGTTTAAGCACAATCATTTCATAATGAAATTAGGTGGATGGACCCCAGAGCCTAATTAACTGAGATTATATTGAGAATCATGCTGTGTTAGCTTATTGTCCAACTGTGAGTTGGACATGGTATTGGAGCCAAGTCAATAACAGCATGGACCACCATTCATGCAAAGAGAATGTTATCCATGTTGTATTATTCACTGCACATAGCATCACTTATTTAATCTTACACACATTATTAGCAGTGGGTTGTTTTTTTCCTGTATTTTTTCTCTGACACGTCACTGTTGCATTTTCCACCTGGAGCATGGCGTCAACATCAATTTGAGAGAAAAGTAGGTCAACTGACGGATCCCTTGATGGGGTTGACAGTTGTAATAGTGCCTTTTTGAACTATTAGCCATAGATATTGCTAAAATATAGAAAAAACTAGTAATGGATGTTCCCTGTGAAAATGAAGCAGGCATAGAACCTGAATTCCAGCTTTATAATATATTTTTGCACAGCTGGAGGTCACCTCTGCTTCTGGAAAAATCATCTCATCTCATCTCATTATCTCTAGCCGCTTTATCCTTCTACAGGGTCGCAGGCAAGCTGGAGCCTATCCCAGCTGACTATGGGCAAAAGGCGGGGTACACCCTGGACAAGTCGCCAGGTCATCACAGGGCTGACACATAGACACAGACAACCATTCACACTCACATTCACACCTACGGTCAATTTAGAGTCACCAGTTAACCTAACCTGCATGTCTTTGGACTGTGGGGGAAACCGGAGCACCCGGAGGAAACCCACGCGGACACGGGGAGAACATGCAAACTCCACACAGAAAGGCCCTCGCCGGCCCCGGGGCTCGAACCCGGACCTTCTTGCTGTGAGGCGACAGCGCTAACCACTACACCACCGTGCCGCCCTGGAAAAATCATTTAAAACTTAAAGCCTTCTACAAAACCTCTGCAAATAGTGACATCTAATAGCATGCATTTTTTCAAAATCAGAAAATACTGTTGGTACTGTAAGCATCCCAGGGTAGGGTTTTCATGCTTGTTGGTGTGAAGAACAGTCAATTCCAGAATTATTGGCACCCTTCAAGCGAATGGAAAACAAGAGCGTAAAAAAGTAACATTACACATAATTATTGAAATTCCCTCAAACAGTTGGAGAAATTGTTCAAATAAATTAATTATTTTGAGAACTGATTCTTCTTCACCAACTACTACTTATAATAATAATAATAATAATAATAATAATAATAATAATAATGTAATAATAATGGGTGGCATCGTGACAGAGTGGGTAGAGTTGCTGCCTCACAGCTTCAGGGTCCCTGGATCAATCCTGAGCTTGAGTTACTGTCTGTGCAGAGGTTTATGTGCATTTCCAGTGTCCATGTGGGTTTTCTCTGAGTTCTCCCACCTCCAAGAACATTGCAGTAGTTGGACTGGCTACACTAAATTGGCTTACAGTATGTGTGAATAATATGTAGGCAAACATACACTGAATATGTCAGTGTATGTTTGCCTAGTGCCCACCAATGTTCTGGTGTCCATTCAGGGAGTATTCCTGCCTCATGCCCAGTGTTCCAGGGATAAGTTCGAGCTCCACCATGACCCTGACCAAGATAAAGTTGTTACTGAATTTAAGTGAGTTAATGATAATAATAATAATAAAGGTCTAGGACTGTTTAAAATGTAACAAAAATAATATTTGACTATACCAGGTCTTAAGGTTAGTGCTCCAAATGTGCAAGCCTGAGAATATAAAGTAGCCTAAAATGTTCGACACAATGAGTGATCCAAGATCCTCTACAAACCAACCTTGATCTGCATTACATGAAAGGGCTTAATGCTGTTATTCTCTCAAGGGGAGACTTCACCAAAATATTTATTTTGGGATAAATATTTGTGTTGCGAAGTTTAAAATGAGTGATTTGGAAAAAATAAATAAATAGTGTCAGTATTTAAGTTTAAACATTATGTCAACATTAAAGTTTATAATATAACTCATTGACTTTTATTACAATTTTGTTTAACTTCTTTGGCAATAATTCTGGAGTTGAAACTTCATTTATTTTCGTAATTTTTTTGTTTCAGTGGTGTCTGAAGCAAATATTATAAGCTATATATAATACTAATACACACACACACACACACACATATATATATATATATATATATATATATATATATATATATATATATATATATATATATAACCCCGATTCCAAAAAAGTTCGGACAAAGTACAAACTGTAAATAAAAACGGAATGCAATGATGTGGAAGTTTCAAAATTCCATATTTTATTCAGAATAGAACATAGATGACATATCAAATGTTTAAACGGAGAAAATGTATCATTTAAAGAGAAAAATTAGGTGATTTTAAATTTCATGACAACAACACATCTCAAAAAAGTTGGGACAAGGCCATGTTTACCACTGTGAGACATCCCCTTTTCTCTTTACAACAGTCTGTAAACGTCTGGGGGCTGAGGAGACAAGTTGCTCAAGTTTAGGGATAGGAATGTTCACCCATTCTTGTCTAATGTAGGATTCTAGTTGCTCAACTGTCTTAGGTCTTTTTTGTCGTATCTTCCATTTTATGATGCGCCAAATGTTTTCTATGAGTGAAAGATCTGGACTGCAGGCTGGCCAGTTCAGTACCCAGACCCTTCTTCTACGCAGCCATGATGCTGTAAGTGATGCAGTATGTGGTTTGGCATTGTCATGTTGGAAAATGCAAGGTCTTCCCTGAAAGAGACATCGTCTGGATGGGAGCATATGTTGCTCTAGAACCTGGATATACCTTTCAGCACTGATGATGTCTTTCCAGATGTGTAAGCTGCCCATGCCACACGCACTAATGCAACCCCATACCATCAGAGATGCAGGCTTCTGAACTGAGCGCTGATAACAACTTGGGTCGTCCTTCTCCTCTTTAGTCCGAATGACACGGTGTCCCTGATTTCCATAAAGAACTTCAAATTTTGACCCGTCTGACCACAGAAGAGTTTTCCACTTTGCCACAGGCTATTTTAAATGAGCCTTGGCCCAGAGAAGACGTCTGCGCTTCTGGATCATGTTTAGATACGGCTTCTTCTTTGAACTACAGAGTTTTAGCTGGCAATGGCGGATGGCACGGTGAATTGTGTTCACAGATAATGTTCTCTGGAAATATTCCTGAGCCCATTTTGTGATTTCCAATACAGAAACATGCCTGTATGTGATGCAGTGCCGTCTAAGGGCCCGAAGATCACGGGCACCCAGTATGGTTTTCCGGCCTTGACCCTTACGCACAGAGATTCTTCCAGATTCTCTGAATCTTTTGATGATATTATGCACTGTAGATGATGATATGTTCAAACTCTTTGCAATTTTACACTGTCGAACTCCTTTCTGATATTGCTCCACTATTTGTCGGCACAGAATTAGGGGGATTGGTGATCCTCTTCCCATCTTTACTTCTGAGAGCCGCTGCCACTCCAAGATGCTCTTTTTATACCCAGTCATGTTAATGACCTATTGCCAATTGAACTAATGAGTTGCAGTTTGGGCCTCCAGCTGTTCCTTTTTTGTACCTTTAACTTTTCCAGCCTCTTATTGCCCCTGTCCCAACTTTTTTGATGTGTTGCTGTCATGAAATTTCAAATGAGCCAATATTTGGCATGAAATTTCAAAATGTCTCACTTTTGACATTTGATATGTTGTCTATGTTCTATTGTGAATACAATATCAGTTTTTGAGATTTGTAAATTATTGCATTCCGTTTTTATTTACAATTTGTACTTTGTCCCAACTTTTTTGGAATCGGGGTTGTGTGTGTATATATTTCTTTAGTGGTATGCAAAACTTTGGGCGCCTCTGATCAAAATTGCTGTTACTCTGAACAGTCAAGCAAGTTGAAGATGAAATGATCTCCAAAAGGCATAAAGTTAAAGATGACTCATTCTGTTTATATTTTCAGCAAAAACAATTTTCTTTTTCTTCTTTTACATTTTCAAAATGACAAAAAAGGAAAAGGGCCCGAAGCAAAAGTTTGGGCACCCTGCATGGTTAGTACCTGGTAACACCCCCTTTGGCAAGTATCACAGCTTGTAAACACTTTTTGTAGCCAGCTAATAATCTTTCAGTTTTTGCCTGGGGGATTTTCACACATTCATCCTTGCAAAAGGCTTCCAGTTCTACAAGTTTTTTGGGCTGTCTTGCATGCACTGCTTTTTTGAGATCTATCCACAGATTTTCAATGATGTTTAGGTCAGGGGACTGTGAGGGCCAGGGCAAAACCTTCAGCTTGTGCCTCTTGAGGTATTCCATTGTAGATTTTGAGGTGTGTTTTGGATCATCATCTTATTGTAGGACCCATTCTCTTTTTAACTTCAACTTTTTTACAGATGGTGTGATGTTTGCTTCCAGAATTTGCTGGTATTTATTCGAATCCATGCTTCCCTCGACCAATGAAATGTGCCCTGTGCCACTAGCTACAACAAAACCCCAAAGCATGATCGATCCACACCCATGCTTCAGAGTTGGAGAGGTGTTCTTTTCCTGGAATTTGGCACCCTTTTTTCTCCAAACATACCTTTGCACATTGTGGCCAAAACGTTCTATTTTGATTTCATCAGTCCAGAGGACTTGTTTCCAAAATGCATCAGGCTTATTTAGATGTTAATTTGCAAACTTCAGACGCTGAATTTTGTGGCTAGGACGCAAGAAAGGTTATCTTCTGATGACTCTCCCATGAAGGTCATATTTGTTCAGGTGTCGCTGCATAGTAGAACAGTGCACCACCACTCCAGGGTCTGCTAAATCTTTCTGAAGGGCTTTTGCAGTCAAACAGGGGTTTTTATTTGCCTTTCTAGCAATCCAATGAGCAGTTCTTTCAGAAAGTTTTCTTCATCTTCCAGACCTCACCTTGATCTCCACTGTTTCTGTTAACTGCCATTTCTTAATAACATTACAATCTGAGGAAACAGCTACCCGAAAACACTTTGCTACATTCTTGTAGCCTTCTCCTGCTTTGTAAGCATCAATTATTTTATTATTCAGAATGTGAGGGAATTACTTAGAGGAGCCCATGGCTGTTGATTTTAGGGACAAGTTTGAGGAGTCAGAGAATTTATACAGCTTTGAAATCTGCATCATCTGACCTTTCCTAACGAAGAATTTGAACAAACCACAGCTCAATAAGCTAATTAAGGTCTGGAACCTTGGTAAAAGTTACCTGAGAACTCAAATGTATTAGGGTGCCCAAACTTTCACATGGTGTTCCTTTTCTTTTTTCACTCTCCAATTGTACAAAACAAAAATAATACACAAATCTTGCAGAAAACGCTGAAAAGAAATGTGTCGTCTTTACCTTTATGCCTTTTGGTGATCAGTTCATCTTCTGCTCACTTAACTATTCAC
>NC_083577.1:51449782-51534782 GCF_027579695.1 Neoarius graeffei | reverse complement strand
ATGGGGGAGTAAGTCTGAAATGACTTGTTCAAAAAGCACATATGGATGTTACGGTCAGGTATCCACATACTTTTGGTCATGTACTGTAATGTATAAGTAGTCAGCCCTTAAACTTTTCCTTAATTTTTAGGGATACAGCCTGGAACTGAATGGATGTAATTGTTACTAAATGTCATGAATTTCCACAAAGTAGCCTCAAATTAGATATAGTTTGCAAAATTATTTACAATAAAATTTCTAAAAGTTATTTCTGCATTAGGATTCAGTTGTATCCCCAATTGTTGTGAAACTCCTAAATTTGATTCTTGTGTAAACAGTTGCTATGAGAAGTCACATACAGTCATGAGTTGAAAGGAGTCCATCTCTGTGCAATTAAAGTGTAAAATGGTCTCAGTAAATATATAACTTTTTTTTAAATACCATACTTTGAACATTCCACGGAGCACCGCTACCGTATATCTGTTACTAAAAAAAAATTTAAAGCAGCCTGAAATGGCCTTCAGTGTCACTTTTAAGCTTCTCTGAGTGTTGCAAAGCTTGAGACTATATAAAAAATGATTGTGTTCTATTTTAGTCCCTAAATAATCCCATGGAGGATTCTGAAAGGACAAAGTCTATTGGGTTTGGAAGTGTAGTGTGTGCTGCTCTTTTTCAGTGTGTTTTTATTCTGCCATTGCCTAAGGTGAGCTGTGTCGGCCTGCCTGTGAGAATGGAGGCCGTTGTGTGGCCAATGAGAAAGGAGATTGGCGCTGTTATTGTTGGCCTGATTTCTCTGGAGACCGCTGTGAAATTAACCACTGCACAGACTACTGCTTAAATGGAGGCACATGTACAGGGTCTCCTTTAGGTAAGAAAAACCTTTACCTCTGGGTCAGTTTATTAAGATTTTTCTTTGACTTCTTTCATGACTTCTTTCTCAAATAACCTACATCCTCTGAACAACTTCTGTGATACTTACTCAATTAAAAGCAACCAGTCAGGTCTGTTTGAGAGGGTGCTTTGTTTGAATAGCAGGTCAGTTTTTCTTCAACATAGTCAAGAAGCATCCCCAGCTTATTCCTATATCTTGAACTATCATTGTCATTGATGGCAACAGTATCCAAACCTTTATGTCGAGATCTCTTGGAGTTAGATGTTCCATGGATTGCATGTTGCATGGGTTTGACCTGTTCTCCTAAATAAGTTAATAAGAAATTGATTGTTTTGGTGTTAAAAGTGCAGCATAACTCAGTCAAACAAGATTTCAGGGGATCCTAGAATACAACCCCGATTCAAAAAAAGTTGGGACAAAGTACAAACTGTAAATAAAAACGGAATGCAATGATATGGAAGTTTCAAAATTCCATATTTTATTCAGAATAGAGCATAGATGACATATCAAATGTTTAAACTGAGAAAATGTATCATTTAAAGAGAAAAATTAGGTGATTTTAAATTTCATGACAACACCACATCTCAAAGTTGGGACAAGGCCATGTTTACCACTGTGAGACATCCCCTTTTCTCTTTACAACAGCCTGTAAACGTCTGGGGACTGAGGAGACAAGTTGCTCAAGTTTAGGGATAGGAATGTTAACCCATTCTTGTCTAATGTAGGATTCTAGTTGCTCAACTGTCTTAGGTCTTTTTTGTCGTATCTTCCATTTTATGATGCGCCAAATGTTTTCTATGGGTGAAAGATCTGGACTGCAGGCTGGCCAGTTCAGTACCCGGACCCTTCTTCTACACAGCCATGATGCTGTAATTGATGCAGTATATGGTTTGGCATTGTCATGTTGGAAAATGCAAGGTCTTCCCTGAAAGAGACGTCGTCTGGATGGGAGCATATGTTGCTCTAGAACCTGGATATACCTTTCAGCATTGATGGTGTCTTTCCAGATGTGTAAGCTGCCCATGCCACAATGCAACCCCATACCATCAGAGATGCAGGCTTCTGAACTGAGCGCTGATAACAACTTAGGTCGTCCTTCTCCTCTTTAGTCCGAATGACACGGCGTCCCTGATTTCCATAAAGAACTTCAAATTTTGATTCGTCTGACCACAGAACAGTTTTCCACTTTGCCACAGTCCATTTTAAATGAGCCTTGGCCCAGAGAAGACGTCTGCGCTTCTGGATCATGTTTACATACGGCTTCTTCTTTGAACTATAGAGTTTTAGCTGGCAACGGCGGATGGCACAGTGAATTGTGTTCACAGATAATGTTCTCTGGAAATATTCCTGAGCCCATTTTGTGATTTCCAATACAGAAGCACGCCTGTATGTGATGCAGTGCCGTCTAAGGGCCCAAAGATCACGGGCACCCAGTATGGTTTTCCGGCCTTGACCCTTACGCACAGAGATTCTTCCAGATTCTCTGAATCTTTTGATGATATTATGCGCTGGAGATGATGATATGTTCAAACTCTTTGCAATTTTACACTGTCGAACTCCTTTCTGATATTGCTCCACTATTTGTCGGTGCAGAATTAGGGGGATTGGTGATCCTCTTCCCATCTTTACTTCTGAGAGCCGCTGCCACTCCAAGATGCTCTTTTTATACCGAGACATGTTAATGACCTATTGCCAATTGACCTAATGAGTTGCAATTTGGTCCTCCAGCTGTTCCTTTTTTGTACCTTTAACTTTTCCAGCCTCTTATTGCCCCTGTCCCAACTTTTTTGAGATGTGTTGCTGTCATGAAATTTCAAATGAGCCAATATTTGGCATGACATTTCAAAATGTCTCACTTTCGACATTTGATATGTTGTCTATGTTCTTTTGTGAATACAATATCATCTCATTATCTCTAGCCGCTTTATCCTCTTCTACAGGGTCGCAGGCAAGCTGGAGCCTATCCCAGCTGACTATGGGCGAAAGGCGGGGTACACCCTGGACAAGTCGCCAGGTCATCACAGGGCTGACACATAGACACAGACAACCATTCACACTCACAGTCAATTTAGAGTCACCAGTTAACCTAACCTGCATGTCTTTGGACTGTGGGGGAAACCGAAGCACCCGGAGGAAACCCACGCGGACACGGAGAACATGCAAACTCCGCACAGAAAGGCCCTCGCCGGCCACGGGGCTCGAACCCGGACCTTCTTGCTGTGAGGTGACAGTGCTAACCACTATACCACCGTGCCGCCTGAATACAATATCAGTTTTTGAGATTTGTAAATTATTGCATTCCGTTTTTATTTACAATTTGTACTTTGTCCCAACTTTTTTGGAATCGGGGTTGTAAATATTCCATCAATCCACAAGCAGGTAGGTTACATAGTTTACAACTTAAAATAATTTAGCACTGTTGCTGCTTTCACTGAAGACTTCTGCTGTAGAATTTCTAAACCTGGGTCAAAGAACCCTTGGCAACTTCTTCATCTGATCACATGTGGTCTGTGGTGTTTAGTCTGAGTCAATATGAAAAATACTGGGAAAAATACTGGGAGGTTGCCACATAGAAAGTAACTGCTTTTTTAACAAATCAGAGGTACTTTTAATTTCTTAATACCATCCACTGGGTCTGCGAATGTGTTTTTAGATTTGTTTGGGTTATATCAGTTGCTGCTTTGCCAAACTTTTATTATTATTATTATTATTATTAGTAGTAGTAGTAGTAGTAGGTCAGCTTTTTGTTGATAACATTGTTGAGTCACAATTCATGTATTTTGTGAGACTAAATGTTTATTTAGTGGCTGTTAGTTCAAAGACAAAAGCAAAGCCTTCCATTTCCTATTTTTATGCATGATAGCTGTTATGTATCTTAATTCTGTTTGTCATCTGAAGCAGCCTGTTTTGAATATGCAACTCCTTAAGTATGCTCCATAAATTATTTTAATTTTGAAGATGGCTTTATCAGCCTTGCCACCTGTTAGAATAATGCCAATGATAAAAATCAGCCAGAGTGTTGTATATAGCCCTGAATTAAAATCAGTAAAGTGCCATATTCTATCTGCAATCAGTCATTTAGTATGGGAAGCACGCATGAAAGCAATTCACATGGCATCTTTTTGATATAAAAAATAAATGCATTTTGTAATGTGCTTGTGTTATCCATGTAATACATGCTTCTTTTGAGTTTTAACATGTTTGCTTGAATGTTTGAAAGTGTAAAATTGATAGTAATTGCTTCAGTAGCAACAGATAATACATTTTCCTGTTTTGTCTTATGTCCAATATGCACATTTTAATATAACTGTTAATTACTGTTCATTGTTATTAAAAAATAGAATAAAACACCTGAAAGTACATCTATTTACTGACAGCAGAATAATCAAACACAATATGTTTTTATCCTATTCAAATGTTATTGTTGGCTAAAAAAAAATGAGGTTTTCCAATGAATGTGGATTATTTGTGGATTATTTGTCAACAGGTAAAGACTAAAGGACATATTTTAAATCTCATTGATAATTGGTTTAGTTTCTGTACTCCTTGGCAAAAAGGTTAAATGGCAATATGGAAGATTCTGACATCATATGAGGGACAAAAATCAACTTTTTGACAGACTTGAAGAAATAAAGTATGTCTTTCCCCCCTGTAGGGAAGCCAACATGCCGCTGTGCTGTGGGCTTCACAGGGCCGAACTGCGAGCGGCGAGTGTGTGATAATTATTGTCTGAATGGAGGAACATGCGATGTCAGCCAGGGAAACCAGCCTTTGTGCCGTTGTTTAGCAGAGTACACAGGTGACCGCTGCCTTTACCGTAAGTACCCCAAGAGCATTAGCTCAGCTCATTCAGTTGCATTTATAATTATACAGTGTTATTTCTGACATCCCAGTTCTGTGAAAAATTATTTTTGCAACAATCAGCAGTTTAATAGTCAATTGCAGACTGTTAAAAATAATAATAAAATAAAATCCTGCTATGTAGTTTTTGTTGTTATGCTTCATAGCATGGAATTTTTTCTCAATATCATTAATGTATTTTCTCTGTAGCATGCCCAAAGGGTGATATGCTTTCATTTATCTACTGGATACTTGATGCAGATAATTAACTCTCATTAAAGCTCTGTAAAAGTCCAATTAAACCAGCAGATAATACAGAGGGTAATTTTCTCCCAAATTCTAATTAGACACTCAAGATTTTTTTCTGTGTATTTTTCCCATGACAGACATCTGTCACCATTACTGTGTAAACTCGAAAGCCTGCACGCTGTCTAGCTCTGGCCATGTGGAGTGTGTGTGTCCAACTCGATATGAGGGGATCAAATGTGACACAGACAAGTGCCTACGGTGCCATGGTGCACCCTGTATTATTGATGCAGAGACTGGAGATGTGACCTGCAAGTATGTTTCATAATGGATGAGAGTGACCAGTTCTTTAAAAAAAATGTTTTCCACATGATGATGTACTGCACTAGCTTTATAAACTCAAGAACAGTTTGTGAAGCTTACCAAGTTATAACAGGGGTGTCCAAACATTTTTCAAGGGGGTCAGATTAGACCTCATCAAAATTCCTGCGGGCTGGATATAGTGTGTGTGTGTGTGTGTGTGTGTGTGTGCATACACACAGTTTACCCTGATGACTTTTTACACACTATTTCTAGATGAGGGATTTGTTTTTCTCTGAATAAATTAATTTTATTTAAAGGTTGGATTTTTCTCATTTTTTTCAGTGTGAAATGAACCTACTTCACTGAAAGGTGGATTTTTTTCTAATCATAATAATAATTGTAGCAGGCACTATATATATTTGTATACACTACTGTAGTATTTTACAGTTGAAATTAAAACACTTTAGCTTTAATTTAAGAGTATTTACATTCAGTTGAAGGGTGTACGAATTACAGCACTTTTTATATATGATTTTCCACCTATTTCTGTGATCAAAAGTTTTTGAACAACTAAAAGGATCATATATTAAATTGACATTTTTAACACTTGGTTCTAAATCACTTTAGTTAAGGAGTTTTCCAGGTATAGTGGTTTTCAGCTCTTTTTAAATCACGCCTTCTCACTGTTACTTTTGTGCTTATTGTCTGTAGCCATGACTTAAGTAAATTAATTTGCAGGTGTAGTGAAAAAAAAAATCTTATGCATTTTAGCTCACTGTGTTAAGACAGTCTACTGCCAACATCAGGTGAAAGGAAAAATTCCAACATGTTGGCCAGTGGGCTATCATACATTCTTGTACTCCTTTTCCACCAAGGCAGTTCCAGGGCTGGTTCAGAGCCAGTGCCTAATCTTGAGTTTTTCATGTTTTGACAGCCAAAGAACTGGCTCTCAGCCAGGAAAGCTGGTTTCAAGGCAGCACCAACTCTTTGCTTATCTAGAAATTTGTAACTGCGATTTAAAAAAAAAAAAAAAGGAAAGGAAAAACAAAAAGTAGCATCTAGTCTGATTAATCCAAAGAAGATAAAGAGACGATGGAGCCTGCCATTGTTGTTGTGCTTGGTGCTAGTGTGGCATGCTAGCAGCACTAAAATGGCAGGCTAGCAGTGCTAGCTCGATGGGGAGGGCTAGCAGCACTAGTGTGGTGGGCTAGCAGCTCGGAAAGTGGAGACATGTACAGTGATGTAATGATGTGGCTTTCTGGTGGTTCTCTAGCCTGTGGAAAAGCAAACTAGTTCTTATAAAGTTCACAAGATGAATCAGCTCCAAACCAGCATGAGCACCAGCTAAGAATTAGCACCTGGTTAACTTTGGTGGGAAAGGGGTATTGGAGAGAAGCCATGGGCCAATTTACATATGTCTGTGGGCTGCATTTGGTCCTGGGAATAGACTTTGGACACCCCTGTTGTACAATTTCTGTAAACCAGGAAGGGTCTATAATCTTGTTCCATTCATATTTGACATATGGAAGATCAGATATTTGTCCATGCCATATAATTTTTCCTACAGCTTGAATTACATTTTGAATATTAAATGAACATACAGTCAGACTAATTGATTAATTTTAATCAGATCTACCCATCTGCATGTCCTTTCCATCTTGCAGCTGCACTAGTGGTAGAATCGCATCCAGCTGCCAGCTGTGTGATGGCTACTGCTACAACGGAGGCACCTGTCATCTGGACCCTGACACTAACCTGCCCTTCTGCCAGTGAGTAATGACTAAATACCTTCTTTTATCTGGGTACAAATCCCAGCAATTAGACATGCACAACGCAATACCTTAAGCCTAGGTCACACCCGGACGTATGTTTTTTTTGGCCGTGCGATTTTTGGCGTTTCCCAAATCGCTGCGGTTTTTTTGTTCATGGAGACACACACACGTTGGCTGTAAGTTTGTCTTGCAACCTGAAAAAAAACGTAAGTGCCCGTAGAGTTTGTTTGACATGACAAAGAACCTCTGTGGCCAGTCTACGGCTCGAAAATCAGCACATCACATGCGCGCCCTCTGTGCGTTTCACGCGCGACCTCCATGCGTTTCTTGCATTTTTTGCACGTAGACTGGCCGTAGGAGCACGTATGGCTGGTTGTGACCTAGGCCTTACAGTTTCGCTGTTCATTTACCAAACATTGCAAAGCTGCCAGAAAACACACTGTGAGGTAGGCAATGTCACCCAGTTTCAGTTTAAACCCAATTTTAATATTGTAAAAGCTTTCTGATTTAAAATCTTAGAAAGCAGGAATTTCACTTTGTAAGCACCCACCCAGGAGTACATTATTTCTTGTCTGCTGTTTTTCTTCTTCTCGTCCTTCTCCTTTATAATATCGCTTTTGAGAGTTCTGAAATTGTGAGTGATAGGTCTCCTTTTTAGTTTCTCTCTTGTTAGGCTCCTTATCACATTTTCAGCTGTCCAGTCCAGTTCATGAGGTAGTATTAGCAGCAAAAATATATGACACCAGACAATCAGTTGAAAGTATCTCTCTTGGACATTAACTAGAATTAAATCACAGTCACTTCTCTTTAGGCACCAAGCTGAACCAAGGCTTGCCAAGCAGTTTTTGTAGTTTAAAGGCCCGGTCCCACTGCACTTACGGATGCAAAGAGGATGTAAAACGTAAAAAAATCTTTGCCATCCGTTGGAAAACGCTATGCATCCGTTGTGTACTCTTTGCATATGTGCTTCATACGCTCTATCCATCGAGCATCCGTCCACTGTGATTTCATCCGTGCAAAAAGTTTTGAGCTGCACAAAACTTTTAGAACGGATGAACTTTCCGCCGTGTACGATGTAAATCCGCGACACATACGAGCAACAAACGTTCTATGTCCGTTATCATCCGTTAAACGTCTGCTGTATCCTCTCTGCATCCTCTGGGCATCCTCGCAACTCACATCCGCTGCAGCTGAAAACGGAAAGAGGGAGGAAAGATAAGGTACATGAAACGTCTATTCATCGTTAGTAGCACGGAAATAGAAAGGATGTAAGCGTATGCATCTCGTATATAAAGTATTCAAAACGGACAAAGCGTTTATATCTGGGATGTATCTCATATATTTAGGATGTAGTAGAGATGTATCAATGTAGCCTTCTTCAAAAACGAGATGTAGTAGAGATGTATCGATGTAGCCGCCAGCACGTCTTTCCGCTTTATGCTGACGGCGTGCGTGCTGCATCCCTTTATATCCGCGGAGCAGACGCAATTCATACCCCCCGCATGCGCAGTGAACGGTCTGCATCCGATATACATCCGCGCAACATCCCCTTTGTTTCCGTTAGGCGTACGTGATGCATCCCCTTCATCCGCTATGCATCCACTCTTTCTGCTATGCATCCGCTTCTCAGTTATCACCGGTAACCCCTTCGGAGCTGTCATCCACTTCCATCCGCTTTCATCCGCTAGGCTTCCTATGAACATGCGTTTAACATCCCCGCTATATACTACCCACGTCCGTTCTTTTCCGTTCTGTTTTCGCAAATTTTCGCCAATTTTGTCCATTTCTGGAGCGGATGAAAACGGATAGAGCCACCCCCGAAATTTTGCTCGTCCGCTGTGTCCTTTTTGCATACGTTTTGTGTCCATCGGCCAGTGGGACCGGGCCTTAAAGGAAATTTTTGGCAACACATAGTATGACTGAGATAAAATTAATTTCTATGCAGATTACCTCATTGGGTTTTCTGGAAAGTTAAAAGATTCTGAAAATGTAGTTTATTGACTATTTCATGGCCAAAAAATATGTAAATTGATCTAAGTCTTTTCTGTCTTAAAATAACAAATCTTTTCTTTGCATGACTTCCTGCTGCTCTTACATCTTAATTTATGTAATTTATCTTAGTTTTGTGCCAAATTATGTAAGAATTTTTTTGTCTATCGTCTACCTATTGGTCATGATTTTGAAAAAAAAATTTTTTTTTAAACAGGAGATTGCTCGAGAGCCATCAGAACTAAATAAATTATCATACCGAATATACAGTTGTGGTCAGAAGTTTGCATACAGTGACATGAATGTCATCTTGGATATGAATGTCATGGCAATATTTGGGCTTTCAGTGATTTTCTATGAATTGTTCTTTTCCTGTGGCAGAATGATTCTACAGCATACATCTTTAAAAACAAACAAACAAAAAACCTAGATTCGGTGCACAGTTTTCTTTGGGTTTTCTGAAATCAATACATTGTCAAAAATTTACATATAGCACACCTAATATTTGGGTAAAATGTCTCTTTGCAAGATTCACCCTGACCAAACATTTTTTTTAATTTACCATGAACAAGCTTCTGGCAGAATTCTGGTTGGATATTCACAACTCTTCATGGTAGAATTGGTAGCGTTCAATTTTTTTTTTTCTTGGCATGGACTTGACTTATAAGCACGGTCCATATATTTTCAATAGAGTTGAAGTCAGGACTTGTTTTAAGCTTAATGTTGGCCTGCTTTATTCTCCACAACCAGCTCTGATGTGTGTTTGGTTTCATTGTCCTGTTGTAACTCCCAGTCATGTTCAAGTTTCCAATGGTTTGAGGTTATGCTGAAGAATTCTGAGGTAGTCCTCCTTCATTATTCCATCCACTTTGTGCAACGAACCAGTTCCACTGGCAGTAAAACAGCTCCAGAACATGATCATCTTACCACCACCACCAGCTGGGTACAGTGTTTCTCTGTAGGGGAGAGCGGGGTAAGATGAGCCAGAGGGTAAGATGAGCCACCCCCTGTTTCTAAGAAACAGTAAACAAATGTGACCATGTGACCACATTCAAAGGGGGGCGGGACCATTTACTTACACTTGTGGAGAGGAGCACCACATGTCAAACTAGGTGAGGGAGATATTTATAAAAATGTGTTTTTGTGCTTTCTAAGTCAATTCCATGTTTGTCCACAGTGAAGATGATTTAGAGAAGACAAAAGTAGAATAATATTTAGACACATTAGGGTTAAGTTAGTGGCTTTCTAAGCTATGATATGAATGCTAATAAAAATAATTTTGATTAGCCTAATCCCCTTTATTAGCATTTTTCTACAAAATGGTGGCCACGGGGTAAGACGAGCCATTAGATGTGGGGCAAGTTGAGACACTGGCTCAACTTACCCCATTGGTGGCTGAGCTTACCCAATATGGATGACACTTAAGTTTTCACATTTACTGGTCATATATGACAACAACATATATATATATATATATATATATATATATATATATATATATATATATATATGACATCAGATGAGGAAGACCAGTTGTTAGATGTGGGGGATTATGTTGTGGCAAAATTCACGGGGAAGAAGAAAGTGCATTTCTTCATTGGCCAGATAATCAAATTGGATGTCTTCGAAATAGAGGCAAGATTTGTCAAAAGAAGCCGGTCATGCCATGGCTCTGCAAGAAAGCCGACCTTTGTCTTCAAAGAGAAAGATAAGGCTGTCCTGTCAAGACAGGATATTGTGAAAAAATTGCCCCACCCCTTTACTGTTGGGGGGACAGCACGGAGGGAGAGGCAAATGGTGTTCCCTTGCAATTTGAACGCTTGGAACATTGAATAATGATGAAATGATTGATGGAATGATTGCTGCATGTTTTAGCAATGTTTTAACCTACTGAAAGAAATAAGATTTTTTGGCACTGTTCTACTGTTTTAGTAATTTCTATAATATAGTATATCTCTCATTCCCTCTCTAACCATCCCTCTTTCTATCTATCTATGCATATCTCTCTCTCTCTATCCATCTATCTATCCCTCCCTATCCCATCTCGTTCCATCACCTCTCTCTTCATCTCCCCTTCTCTATGCAACGGCCCTATCCCCCACTTGATTGACTTGACTTGATTCACTGATTGCATTTCTAATAATAAAAGTTGTTTACTTTGTTAACCTAACATGTTTTGTGTTGGCTCAATTTACCCCACACAGTGGCTCATCTTACCCCGTGCATGGGGTAAGTTGAGCCACTTGACATTTTTTTTTCAAGAGGTAATATCACTCTAACCATAAGAGCTTATCAATTATTTTTTGCTCAGATAGTAACAGTACACTTTGAAATTTGGTATGGTGTGTAGACTGGAAGCAAAAATGGCTTTAACATGTAGTTATGATGAAAAATGTAAAAAGTGGCTCATCTTACCCCGCTCTCCCCTACATTGTGGTCATTGTGACCAAACAACTCAATCTTTGTCTCATGTGACCAAACAGCTTTCCTCCAGAAGGCATTTTCTTTGTCATGTGGTCAGTTGCAAACTTTAGTTAAGCTTGAAGGTGTCAATTTTGGAGCAGGGGGTTATTTCTTGGATCGCAGCCTCTTAGTCCATGGTGATATAAAACTCACTGAACTGTAGACGGTGATCCATCAGCTTCCAGTTCATGGCAGGGCTGTGCCATGGTGGTTCCTGGGTTGTTCCTGACCGTCCGAACCAATTTCCTTTCAGCTGAGGGTGACAGTTTGGGTTTTCTTGAAGCAAAGTGGCTTGGCAAAGTGACTACACCTCCCAGTAACTTGCATACAATTGTTTGTACTGATCTTGGGATCTGGAGTTGTTTAGAAATGGCTTTAAGAGACATTCCTGAGTTGTGTACATCTGCACTGAGCTCTTTAGACATCCCCATTTTACTGTGTGTTGGTCAATCCAGTGAGTGCTGTAAACAAACACTTTTTATGAAGGCACAGAGAAGCTACCAGCTGTAGTCAATCATAATCACTAACAGAAAGTTAAGAGGCCTTGGGGTTGGCAAGATAAGAGGCGTTTTGTAAGTTTCAGCAACCCTGAATTAATCATCTAAGTAAATGTACAGTTAGGTCCATATATATTTGGACACTGACACAAATATTGTTTTTTTTTACCTGTTTACTGAAACATATTCAAGTTATAGTTATATAATGGACATGGACATAAAGTCCAGACTTTCAGCTTTCATTTGAGGGTATCCACATTACAACTGGATGAAGGGTTTAGGAGTTTCAGCTCCTTAACATGTGCCACCCTGTTTTTAAAGGGACCAAAAGTAATTGGACAATTGACTCAAAGGCTATTTCATGGGCAGGTGTGGGCAATTCCTTCGTTATGTCATTCTCAATTAAGCAGATAAAAGGCCTGGAGTGGCAGCACGATGGTGTAGTGGTTAGCGCTGTCGCCTTACAGCAAGAAGGTCCGGGTTCGTGCCCCGTGGCCGGTGAGGGCCTTTCTGTGCAGAGTTTGCATGTTCTCCCCGTGTCCGTATGGGTTTCCTCTGGGTGCTCCGGTTTCCCCCACAGTCCAAAGACATACAGGTTAGGTTAACTGGTGACTCTAAATTGACTGTAGGTGTGAATGTGAGTGTGAATGGTTGTCTGTGTCTATGTGTCAGCCCTGTGATGACCTGGCGACTTGTCTAGGGTGTACCCCGCCTTTCACCCGTAGTCAGCTGGGATAGGCTCCAGCTTGCCTGCGACCCTGTAGAACAGGATAAAGTGGCTAGAGATAATGAGATGAGATGAGAAGGCCTGGAGTTGATTTGAGGTGTGGTGCTTGCATTTGGAAGATTTTGCTGTGAAGAAAACATGTGGTCAAAGGAGCTCCCCATGCAGGTGAAACAAGCCATCCTTAAGCTGCGAAAACAGAAAAAACCCATCCGAGAAATTGCTAAAATATTAGGAGTGGCAAAATCTACAGTTTGGTACATCCTGAGAAAGAAAGAAAGCACTGGTGAACTCATCAGTGCAAAAAGACCTGGACACTCGCAGAAGACAACAGTAGTGGATGATCGCAGAATAATTTCCATGGTGAAGAGAAACCCCATTCACAACAGCCAACCAAGTGAACAACACTCTCCAGGAGGTAGGCGTATCAATATCCAAATCTACCATAAAGAGAAGACTGCATGAAAGTAAATACAGAGGGTTCACTGCACGGTGCAAGCCACTCATAAGCCTCAAGAATAAAAAGGCTAGATTGGACTTTGCTAAAAAACATCTAAAAAAGCCAGCACAGTTCTGGAAGAACATTCTTTGGACAGATGAAACCAAGATCAACCTCTACTAGAATGATGGAAAGAAAAAAGTATGGTGGAGGCGTGGTACAGCTCATGATCCAAAGCATACCACATCATCTGTAAAACACGGCGGAGGCAGTGTGATGGCTTGGGCATGCATGGCTGCCAGTGGCACTGGGTCACTAGTGTTTATTGATGATGTGACACAGGACAGAAGCAGCCGGATGAATTCTGAGGTATTCAGAGACATAATGTGTGCGCAAATCCAGCCAAACTGATTGGTCGGCGTTTCATAATACAGATGGACAATGACCCAAAACATAAAGCCAAAGCAACCCAGGAGTTTATTAAAGCAAAGAAGTGGAATATTCTTGAATGGCCAAGTCAGTCACCTGATCTCAACCCAATTGAGCATGCATTTCACTTGTTAAAGACTAAACTTCAGACAGAAAGGCCCACAAACAAACAGCAACTGAAAACCGCTGCAGTAAAGGCCTGGCAGAGCATTAAAAAGGAGGAAACACAGCGTCTGGTGATGTCCATGAGTTCAAGACTTCAGGCAGTCATTGCCAACAAAGGGTTTTCAACCAAGTATTAGAAATGAACATTTTATTTACAATTATTTAATTTGTCCAATTACTTTTGAGCCCCTGAAATGAAGGGATTGTGTTTAAAAAATGTTTTAGTTCCTCACATTTTTATGCAATCATTTTGTTCAACCCACTGAATTAAAGCTGAAAGTCGGAACTTCAACTGCATCTGAATTGTTTTGTTCATAATTCATTGTGGTAATGTACAGAACCAAAATTAGAAAAATGTTGCCTCTGTCCAAATATTTATGGACCTAACTGTATGCAAATTTTTGACCCTGTAGGACCCTGTGTTGATTTCAGAAAACCCAAAATAAATTAAAACTTCTGCACCAAATTCATAGGGTTTTTTTCTATTAAAGAAATATGTTGTACAATCATTTCACCACAGAAAACGAACAGTTCAGAAAAATCATTGAAAGCCCAATATTGCTATGACATTCATATCCAAGATGACATTCATGTCACTGTATGTAAACGTCTGACCACAACTGTATGTTTTTCCGCTACATACATGGCTGTTCCAAGGATGTTTATAATCTCATATAAATTCAACAGTTACATTGAGAATTTTGTTAGACATTAACAGCAATGTGAAATTATTCAGCTGAGCTGTGTAAGAATTAGCCCTATTGGGTTGTCCTTGTGGTATAATTAAGGATAAGTGGGATGATGTTAAATGTCAGGCCATTTTACCAAAATGCAGCGTGTGACGTGATTAAAAGAAACTCTAAGCAACAGCTCATTGTTGTTTTTTTAAATGATGAAACTAAGTGTACTAAATATATTCACATAATTAATATATACTTCCATAATGAATATATAATATACATAATGAAATATATATATATTCAACCAGCTTAATAGGGAGTGAAGGTTTCTGCCAATGGGGACTGACTTACAGATTTCTGATTTTCCTCACACCACTGCAATTTCTTGCAGCTGCACAGCTGGTTTCAAGAACCAGCGTTGTGATGAGCTGGCTAACCCCTGTGATTACTACTGTCAGAATGATGGGATATGCACAATAACATCCCTTAACAAACCCCGCTGCAAGTAGGTCCCCTATCAGCACCTTTTCCACCCAGAACTTTCACCTCCAGTCTGCTTCATCATCCAGCAGTGGCCCTTTCTCATACACACCCAGTACAAATGTCTCAAACCCATAGTTCCCATGTCCATACCATAAAGGGAGCATATTATCTCTGTACTCACTAGAGAATGATGCAGCACTGTGAAAGGGTCATAGTGAAATAGAGGTATGTGATTATCAATACTGCCATAACACAATTGTTTTTTAAGTACAATTCTTAAAATAAACACATTCATATTGTGTTTGCATATAGAGAAGGAAGTGAACATTGTTATTAAAAATTGAAGTCCTCCATGTCAAATGTAATTCTCCAGTAAGGAAAAAAAAAACAGCTTATATAATCCAGTGCAGAATGCTTTTTTGTTTTTGTTTTTTTCCTGGAGTGCATGTTTGTTGCGAATTATGTAAGCATAATAACTCTAAGGAGTATAAGTGTAGAAGTAAATGCATATTGTATACTTTGCAACAGTATTAATATTAGACTTAATATTTTGATATAATGTGCTAATTTAGAGAATACTAAATGCTAATTTAGAAAATACTGCATACTTGCACACTGACTCTGTTGTCACTGCACAGTTGGTGGATTGTGTAAAACAACTTCCTCTCTTTAAATGTGATCCCATACAGTTACCATTCTCACCTAGACAACCTCAATCATCAAACATCTGCTTAATCACACATACCACACATTTGACCTCTTCATCTGAAAGTGAGATGACTCGACCTTTTGTACTCTGTACCCTGATTCTTCGTGTGTTGATTTATTACCACTGCCTGTCTTAATTGTGTCTAGACTTCACTCTCTGTTTGCTCAAACTTTCCACATTTCATCTGAAGTGATTAGCATGCATAAGTATCATCTGATCTTTCCTATGGATGATTTTAATCAGGTGTTCAGCCAATTGGTCGGGGACGCAGTGTGAGCGGCCCGCCCCAAAGAGCAGCCGCTCTGACAACACGCCTGGAGGTGAGTGAGCATGAACATGGCTTCCTCTTTCATTACTGAACACTCATCGCTCTGATTAAAATCATCTGCTTGCTTTCAGGGAACATGTAGCAAAGGCATCAGAGCATGGACAAATGTGATTTATGATGTAGGAGATTTACCATAATCCCCAGGAGGGATTAAAGCTGCTCAGAACCAATCTATCCAGGACTTCTTCATCTGTATTTCATTTGCACTATGTAGACACATGTGAACACATATTTATATATTTACATTTGAAAACTGTCATTGAGATAGGAAGGTTGTCTTTGTGTATATTTAAGTCTGATAAGAAACATCATGCTGAAAATTTTTCACATTTGTTTCTAACAAGGTACAGTGGTGCTTGAAAGTTTGTGAACTGTTTAGAATTTTCTATATTTCTGCATAAATATGACCTAAAACATCATCAGATTTTCACACAAGTCCTAAAAGTAGATAAAGAGAACCCAGTTAAACAAATGAAACAAAAATATTATACTTGGTCATTTATTTATTGAGGAAAATGAGCCAATATTACATATCTGTGAGTGGCAAAAGTATGTGAACATTTGCTTTCAGTATCTGGTGTGACCCCCTTTTGCAGCAATAACTGCAACTAAACATTTTTGGTAACTGTTGATTAGTCCTGCACACCGGCTTGGAGGAATTTTAGCCCATTCCTCTGTACAGAACAGCTTCAACTCTGGGATGTTGGTGGGTTTCCTCACATGAACTGCTCGCTTCAGGTCCTTCCACAACATTTCGATTGGATTAAGGTCAGGACTTTGACTTGGCCATTCCAAAAAAATTTAACTTTCTTCTTCTTTAACCATTCTTTGGTAGAACGACTTGTGTGCTTAGGGTTGTTGTCTTGCTGCTTGACCCACCTTCTCTTGAGATTGAGTTCATGGACAGATGTCCTGACATTTTCCTTTACAATTCACTGGTATAATTCAGAATTCATTGTTCCATCAATGATGGCAAGTCATCCTGGCCCAGATGCAGCAAAACAGGACCAAACAATGATACTACCACCACCATGTTTCACAGATGGGATAAGGTTCTTGTGCTGGAATGCAGTGTTTTCCTTTCTCCAAACATAATGCTTCTCATTTAAACCAAAAAGTTCCATTTTGGTCTCATCCATCCACAAAACATTTTTCCAATAGCTTTCTGGCTTGTCCATGTGATCTTTAGCAAACTGCAGACGAGCAGCAATGTTCATTTTGGAGAGCAATGGCTTTCTCCTTGCAACCCTGCCATGCACACCATTGCTGTTCAGTGTTCTCCTGATGGTGGACTCATGGACATTAACATTAACCAATGTGAGAGAGGCCTTCAGTTGCTTAGAAGTTACCCTGGGGTCCTTTGTGACCTCGCCGACTATTACATGCCTTGCTCTTGGAGTGATCTTTGTTGGTCGACCACTCCTGGGGAGGGTAACAATGGTCTTGAATTTCCTCCATTTGTACACAATCTGTCTGACTGTGGATTGGTGGAGTCCAAACTCTTTAGAGATGGTTTTGTAACCTTTTCCAGCCTGATGAGCATCAACAACACTTTTTCTGAGGTCCTCAGAAATCTCCTTTGTTCATGCCATGATACACTTCCACAAACATGCGTTGTGAAGATCAGACTTTGATAGATCCCTGTTCTTTAAATAAAACAGGGTGCCCACTCACACCTGATTGTCATCCCATTGATTGAAAACACCTGACTCTAATTTCACCTTCAAATTAACTGCTAATCCTAGAGGTTCACATACTTTTGCCACTCACAGATATGTAATATTGGATCACTGTCCTCAATAAATAAATAAATGACCAAGTATAATATGTTTGTCTCATTTGTTTCACTGGGTTCTCTTTATATACTTTTAGGACTTGTGTGAAAATCTGATGATATTTTAGGTCATATTTATGCAGAACTATAGACAATTCTAAAGGGTTCACAAACTTTCAAGCACCACTGTAGTTGCTTAGGATTGAACTGTAACAGTTTTACATGCAGTAAAAACAGCTATGCTGTACTGCAAACAAGACTCGACCCCTACCTTGGAAGTTTGTAATGACTAGAGTTTAACCCTGCTTTTTTGTTCTTGTTCACTGCAGGGAGCATCGCCATTATTGTTCCTCTTGTCCTGCTGATTATTTTGATAACAACTGTTGTGGCTGGGGTCTTCATCTGCAGAAGGCAGCAGAGGTATTACAGGAACACAGCATGTGGCTGAGAGGATGGCTGCTCTGTACCCTTTAAGAGTTAAAATGTGCACTTGTTGCCATGGCCCTAAACTATGTCCTGAGAAATGTACTGTATGCAAACAGTTGGTCCTTTTGCTCTGAGTGACCACTTCACAGGTTCACAAAGTGTGCACTATGGAAATTTTTACCTATTCACTCAAAGCATGTACAAATACTACTACTGAAAAATTATTTATTTCAAGCCCTTGACATCAGTGTAACATTTTAGTATGCAAACAGATACAGTTCAGAATATTTTCCAGAACCCTTACATTAAATGTCTTTGATGCATGTTGAAAATATGTTTGTGACCTGACCTAGGGGCAAGCGAGTACAGAGGCAACCCATGACTAATGGAGGCATTAATGTGGAGATTGGAAATCCATCCTACAACATGTACGAGGTGGAGCATGATAACCATGCTGATGCAGGAAGCTTTCTTAAACCAAATTTCACACTGGATCCACATAAGGTTCGTGTGTATGACATGTTCGCTGATCGTCCATATTATTGTGCATGTGGAAAAGCTGTAGGTTCAGATATTGAAATAACAGAATAGCTTTGCTGCTCACATGTTCTTAGAAACAGAAATAAATAATCAGCTTTAAATGCCTAAGATTTTTTTTTTTTTTTTTTTTGCATCTTCCTAAGACACATGTCAAGTGCATGTTATAGTTTACATAATATTTTTATAATGGCCTTGCATGTTTTTAGTTTGAGGTTACCATCATTACCAGTCAACTCTGTGTTTTTAGAAACAGGTCATTGTTTATTAGTGCTCCTTTTCACACAAGAACAGCATACACCCACATATTTGTTTACTCTATCACTACTCCCTAGAGTGTTGCTTTGACTCTGACACGTGTTATAAATGTAATTTCTGTATGAAATTAATTTTATGTGCTGTATAGTACAATAAACTTGGTGTTGGGGCAGATTTCAAGCTATAGTTTGTGTATTGCAGGGGTGGTGTGTAAAATCCAGTGACCCTCGCACTCTGAACATACACTCTATCCCTAAAGAAGTTATACCTGGACAGGTAAAGCCCTTTGTCCTAAATTGGTGGCTTTGACCATTGTATTAGAGACACTCACAATCATCTGTGTTTGTGTGTGTTGCGTGTGCTTGCATGATTTTTCATAAACATTTTTCTTCACCTTTGCCAAAAGTAAAGTCAGAAATTATTTTCACTCTTAGAAATATTTTAGTATAATATACATTCAGAATACATCTGTTTCATTTTCTGAACATCACAAAGCTTAGTAATCTCATTTAAATGATACTTTCCCCAATATGTTCAAATTCACATTTCTCTGAATTCCTTTCATACAGCCTATGAACTACTCCAACCCAGTGTATGCCAAGATATACATTGATGGACAGAATTGTCGGAAACCAGTCATCAGCATTGATGAAAGGAGAGAGCTGCTCCCAAAGAAACTAGAGGGGACAATTCGGGAAACCGCCGCATAGCCTGACTTTACACTTTGTACTCTTTTTTTATGTGCGTGTACAAAATGTATAAAATGTGGAGAAAAAAAAGAATTTTCTATTTCCTATCAGGTCCTGCTAATGTACTTAGGTTTGCTTCTTTGTTTCGGCAGCAGCGTTACCTGTCCATGTGTGATAAACTTTGGACTTAATTTTTTTTTTCAGGGTACATTACATATACTGCCCAGTATGTTTGCAGATTGCCCAGCCTTTAACAAAGAAATAACAGCAGCAAAAATACCCCCCCCCCCCCCCCAAAATCATGTATTTTGCCTTACAGTGTTAACTCAGTGATGTGGGATTTGTTTCATGTTATTTACTTTGCACCATCCACCATAGTTTTATTGTCTTTCAATATTAATTTATTTTATACTTAAATTATGCTCAATTAATGTGAAATTTAGTTTCACATCTAAATATACACTCACCAGCCACTTTAATAGGAACTTGTTCTTAATTCTCAGATTCCTGTTCTTGGCTGGTGGGAGTGGAACCCAATGTTGTATGTTCTGCCGTTGTATGTTAAGATGCTTTTCTGCTACCATGGATATAAAGAGTTTCTACACAGCAAAATCCCCAGTGTTGAATTAACACCCAGAGTGTTGATTTAACACCCTACTGTGTTTATATAGGTCCAATTGGACCCAGATTAACTCTGAAAGTGTTAATTCAACACTGAGGAATTTGCTGTGTATGAGTTGCTATATCCTTCCTGGCAGCTCAAACCTCTGGCCATTTTCCTCTGAGCTCTATCATCAAAAAGGCATTTCCACCCACAGAACTGTTGCTCACTCAATAGTTTTTGTTTTTCGCACCATGCTGTGTAAACTCTAGAAATTATTGTGTGTGAAAACCCCAGGAGATCAGCAATTTCTGAAATACTCAAAACAGTCCATCTGGCACCAAGACCCATGCCACAGTGAAAGTCACAGAGATCACAATTTTCCCCATTCTGATGTTTGAAGTGAACATTAACTGAAGCTTTTGATTTGTATCTGCATAATTTTATGCATTGTGCTGCTGCTGAGGGATTGGCTGAGATAACTGCATAAAACAACAGGTGTATGGGTGTTCCTAATAAAGATGCTAGTGAGTGTATATCTGTTTTTGTTTTATTTTTTTCATGTTCTCTGTCCATGTTTATCTCTACAGAGGGCTACTGATCCCCATTGAATTAAAACTTAATTCATCTCATCTCATCCATGGTTATATGTTGTGTGCTCGTAACGAAACTGCCCAGTCATATGTCACTTTTCATTCAAGTGATATTTGCCTTCTATCACTGAAAATAATGCTGCATATTATGAGATACTGTCTTTTCATCCAACTAAACCACGTGATATTGGAGGTGATCAGTACTTAATGGACAGTTTGTGGGAGTGCACCATTATCTATCTTTGACAATTAGGTTTTTTTAAAGGTAATTTTGGCCCAGTGGAACATGCAATCCATCTGGTGAACTTAATATAATCTATTCAGATGTGTGTCTGATACATGAAAGACACAAATAATTGATTTTGTTTCCAGTCTTACTAATGAAAACACAAACTGAAAGACACCCAAACTTGCTGACTGATTATTATTGATCAACTTCAGTGACAGTAGAATTAGGTACCCGATGGCTGGCTCGTCATACAGGATGTGATAGAGGAATTAATCTTACTTTACTGCTATGTGGAGAGAGGTATGAATGAAATTCCTTTGTCTGTTACTTTAAAAGAGAGAGATATTACTAAGATACAGTACAACAGATTTTATAATTTTGTATTTGATTTATATGTTGTTCGGCTGCTTGTATTTTGGAAAAATGTATTAAATGTAAGTATCTTTTATAAAAAATGCATCAGTATGAAATAAAAGCATTTTATTTCCATTTCAGCAGTGATTTTGTATTTGATTTGTAGAGAATTTTGATCCAGTTTATTTAGAAGATCAGCAGTCATACACATGTCTGGTTAAAGACATGGATGCTGTAAGCTGATGTTTTGTTCCTGGCTTAGAGGTAATTACATTGATGACTACCACTGGAGAATACCTACAGGAGCAAAGGCAAGCTGTAGGGAATTTCAACATTTGCACTGTATGCCATCCAGTTTGCTCTATCAGAAACATCTCATTGCTGTTTGTCATTAGTGTACATCTTTTAGAGCACATTGGAGATTCATCTCAATACTTAAAATCCTGGGATTACACTACGTTATGTACATAACTCTTCTTCGTCAATTATTTTACATCTGCTACATGCATAGAGGGAAACTCCTCTACATATATTTCCAGCATCCATTTCCAACTCCAAGATCAGTAACATCTGGCCCACAATTCTGAGCCCAGTTCCTCTCAGAGTGATGAAGAGCATTATGCTACAGACAGAAACAGAAGGAGAGACAGTAAAAGTGAGCCTTGCAGAAGAAGTAAATAAATGTTTTTGTATGCTTCTTCTGTGTACTGGGTCTGTTTAATAAAGAAATCTCATCTGCTCCAAGGTTGAGCTTTGTAGTTATAAAAAAAAAGGTCATAAAACAGGGAGGATTTCATCATGCTTTATGGTTAGCAACCTGTGTGCAAAAATGAAATTGTAGAGTTGCTTGCTTGAGTGAATCAGGACCATGTAATGCTGTTTTTTTTTACCTGGTCCAAAGATATGGGGGGAGCCAGTGTAGGAAAGTTTGTAGGAAAGGCACTGAGTGCATACTAGATCTGTGATTGAAGTGCCTTCATCACTCAAACTAGCACCAAGGGAGTATGAGAAAAGCCCAAGCTAGGGTTGTCAGATCAAAATTTCCAGTCCATCTAAAATCTGGGGGAAAATAAATAAATAAAAGCCTGAATTTAGCTTAAAAAAATTGTGTCTCACTGGAAAAGGGTGACACGGTGTCCTTCTTTTCTCAGTCTTTGCATGTAAACAAGTTCACCATGGTGCACACACATGTCTGACTTGCAGTATCTGCAATATGCCTTTTTTTAATCTTTTTTTTTTAATTGTCATTATTTGGTCATTGGTACAGCCATTTTCCACCACATAATGGTATGTTCACACCAAACACAGCAAGAGCATTAAAATTCACTCTTGCTGCTCTACCAACGATGCTGGTAAGTTTGTGGATACTCTGTGAAGTAGATAAAATAGGCTGCTACAAGTTTGTTTGGAATGCTTCATCATATAAACTTTATTTAAAAGGGCTGCAAAGAAAACACATCAACTGGTATCTTTGTGCTGACTGACCACAAGTAGGGTACAAGTTAACCTCATTGAAATTTTTAAATGTGCAGGTAAGAAATTGATTGATGAAGGAAAATAATGAACAATAATGATACATGTTTATTAGGAAAATAAATTAATTAAAAGCTATTTGTGTGGTGACTTTTGTGTTGATGCCAAGTTAAATTTCAACATGCAGTTTATTTGGTGTTTTTTGTTTGTTTTTGTTTTTTACCTGTATGCAAACAGGGACACATCATAAATAATGGGGAAACCAGCCACCACAAGTATTAATTTCTCCTCCATTGTACTTGGGAATGGTTTGAGTGGAACCAAAATTTACACAACCATGTTCTCTAGGATTCTGTCGAGTGGAGCATTTCTAAATTCTGACTGGTTGCCACCGAACACATCATAGCTCATTACCATAAAGTTGCCTGGACTTCAACTTTATTCTGATTCCCCCACTGCCCAAGATGCACCGCCAATGATTAGAGTTCTGCTTGCCACCAAGAGACGCTGGCTCTCAGAGAAAATGAAGGACTTTGATCGTTTTGATGCTCTTCCTGCATTTGGTGTGGACATCGAGTAATCCCTCTTTTTTCCTCCTAAACTTTGCACTATATATTACAACAAAAATGGTTCTGTGTACATCAATGTATGGTCTGCACTTACACATCCCTTTTTTAGCCTGTAGCCAATGTTCATGGAATTTAGAATAGACTCGTGTCACATCCCCTGCACTTTCTTTCACTGCACAACACACCCTGCACTACCTGAGTACTGACAAGACACACCTGTTCATCATTACAGGCTCATTACTCCACAGTATTTAAGGACTCTGTTCACTCTAACACAGTGTGAAGTATTGTCACATCACATCACATTATCTCTAGCCGCTTTATCCTTCTACAGGGTCGCAGGCAAGCTGGAGCCTATCCCAGCTGACTATGGGCGAAAGGCGGGGTACACCCTGGACAAGTCGCCAGGTCATCACAGGGCTGACACATAGACACAGACAACCATTCACATTCACACCTACGGTCAATTTAGAGTCACCAGTTAACCTAACCTGCATGTCTTTGGACTGTGGGGGAAACCGGAGCACCCGGAGGAAACCCACGCGGACACGGGGAGAACATGCAAACTCCGCACAGAAAGGCCCTCGCCGGCCCCGGGGCTCGAACCCAGGACCTTCTTGCTGTGAGGCGACAGCGCTAACCACTACACCACCGTGCCGCCCCTGTGAAGTATTGTTCTGGTTTTTACTGCTCTTTACCAAGCTGGGGTGGGTTTCCCAAAAAGCATTGTAGCACAGTTAAATGGTACAGCAAGCAGTACAATGAACACTTTCTTTCCTAGTTAAGATGCTCTTAGTGTTAAGAGGCTTTTGGGAAACCTACTGCTGTTTGTTTATGCCTGCTCTTTCTGTATTTGATCTGTTCCTGTTTACTGACTTTGAGTATTGGATTATCCTATTTATGCCTGTTTGCAAATCACTGAATCCATGCCTGCTTATTGACTACATTTCTGCCTACTGTTTTGGAATTATCTGCAACTTTGAACTTTTTTTTAAAAAGCTGTTAAACTGTACTTGCATCCTCTCACTCTGTGCCTGGTTTTTGTGACTGAATACATTGCCACAACATGGATGCAGCAGAATGGGAGAATGTATGCAGCATGTTTGTCAATGAGGGCCAACTTATGGACAAACATCTCCATGCCACCGAGGAGAACCTCATGCAGCTGGCCAACATGTCCCAAGTCTCTATTCCTCTCTTCACAAAGACCCATTCAGTCACCACCAGCTCTAAGAGCACAGCTGAATAAGTTCACTGTTGAAGCCATTCAGTGCTGGAGCTTCCTGTTGCAATGCTCCATGTATTTCACTGCTCAAGAAGGAGCTTCAGATCAGGACAAGGTGGCTCAGTTCATAAAGTTGTTAACAGGCAAAGCTATCCAATGGACTACCACCATCTGGGAGCAAAACCACAGAGCTACACTCACCTATGAACAGTTGTCTTGATGTTCCTGCATATGTTTGATCATGCACCTGAAGGCAAAGAGATCAACAAAAGTTTGCTGGCCATTTGGCAAGGATCACAATATGCCACTATGCATGCACTTGAGTTCTGAACATTATCTGTAGGAAGTGGATGGGACAAGCATGCATAAAAGGCCATCTACTGCCATGGACTGAATGCAGATATTCTCATGGAGCTCACCTGCTGTGATGACCACATCACCTTCAACTCCCTCATTGATCTCACCATACATCTGAATCAACTCATTCAACACCACTCCAAAGTATCAGGTCTCACATGTTTGACAGCTCCACTTTCCAACCCAGAGCCCATAGAGATTGATCGCACCCAGCTAAGTGTCACTGAAAGGAAAAAGTGATGATGGGAGGGTTGACGCTTCTACTGTGGCAATACAGAGCACCTCAAATCTGACAGCAAACAATGCTGAAAGACTCCCATCAAGGAGGCAAGCAGAGATAGAACCCCTACAGTCTCTCACCCAGCTCTGGTGAGTCAGTTCCAATCTCTCTCTCAAAAATCCTTGACACTGCCAGTACACACAGAATACTCAGGCTCCCTCTCTGCCCTTACTGCTCTACTGGACTCTGCAGCCACAAGCAACTTCATTGATCATCACATGGCCAAACATCTCCAGATTCCATTACTTCCTTTGTCCAAGCCTCTGCCCAGTCACACTATTGATGGAGAATCCATCAGCACTGGTACAGTTAAACACTGCACTCCAACACTGGTACTCTGTCAGCACCCTGAACAAAGGTACCAGGAACTTACTGGTTACATCCACACTTGCTCATGCCATCATACTGGGCATGCCATGGATGGAGCTGCATGACCCAGTCATCTCTTGGACCAGGGGGGAAATCCTGCAATGGCCACTGCCTAGAACACTGCCTTCTATGCTCACACCTCTGCCTCGCTTCAACCACAGTGGAATGCTATAAGGAGTACCATCAGAAAGGCGTGCCATACACTCAGTTTTCAGCAAAAACAAAGCCAGTGGTCTTCTCCCGCGCTGACTATATAACTGCGCCATCAATCTGCTCCCTGGTACTACTCCACCTGGCAGTGGCATTTACCCTCTGTCAAATCAGCATAGAACCCATGAACCTGAACCTATTCTGCCCCCCTCCTGTTTCATAAATGTCGTAAGCTGGGAAACCGACCATGAATTAGCCTGCATGCTACCAAATCACACTCCTATTGGGTGTCCAGCTATGTCCCCCCATGCCTCAAGGCTTGCCTCATCACCTGGACTTGTACCTCTCCAGCCATAGGCCTATCAGGGGTTCAACGTACATACCAACTCCTAAAGGTCAAGTATTGATGGCCTCAAATGATCTCTATCAATAAATGTGTTTCATCTTGCTCTGATTGTGCTCAGGTGACTGCTAACAGGCAAGTTTATGCCCTTACCTTCTCAGTGTCCTTGGACCCGCATTGCAGTGGACTTCCTGACTGACCTCCCAGTATCTCAAGGACAAAACACCCTTTTGGTCATCTGTGACCACTTTTCTCACTCCTTGCCCCGGTACCTCTACCCACAGCCATTGAAACAGCAGAAATATTGTTTAACCATTTGCTCAGAAACTTTGGTATCCCAGAAGATATTATAAGTGATGGGGGTGTCCAGTTCACCTCTCAAGTTTGGAAAGCCTTCATGGATAAACGGCATTGACATGAACCTCATGTCAGTGTAGGTGCAGTGGGCTTACCAAATCAGTCTCATAAATTAATTAATCATTAATGGGCGAAGGCAATTAGAGTTCTTTTCTTGGCAGAGGTTGGTGCTTCAGTGAATACTGTGACAATAAACAGGACACAGTTTATTCCAAAGATGCCATTTATTGAAATAGCTGACAGGAATTAGCAAACTAATACTGATCAGATATAGCAACAGTAGCAGCCAAGGAATAATTCAATAGAAATGATACAATATATATAAAATATATACATATAATAATCAGTAGTGTATGATAATTAAGGCACTAATGGTGATCAGAAGTAATAACTATAGTCAATGTTACAGTGCAAGGGCGAGTGGATGTTAAAATTATGATAAGGAGGCCGTGTGTTCGTGTGTGTGCGCGCAAGTGTGAGAGAGAGAGAGAGAGAGAATGGAAAGCTATCGCGCCTAGAAAGGGGGAGGGTCAGCACAGTGGGCGAAAGTTAAGACAAAGGAATTTGTGGTTTATAGAGATGAGTAGTGGAGCAAAGAAAAAAATCCTGAACTTTTGAAAGTCAAACTAAGATGGGGGTCAGGGGTCAACGTCCCCTGAAAAAATTTTAATAACATGCAAAACCCTGCATTCTAGTGCATTTTAGTACTTATTTTCACTAAAACAAGTTATAACTTAAGCCTTTTTCTTTCATGTACATTAATGATTAACGTCAAAAATATAAAATTTAATTCCCCTAGTTAATGAGTAATTTTCAGGAGTGCATTTAGAAAATGCGGTGATTTTCCTGGCTACACAGTTCATTACTTTGAAAAAAATCAGACAGTTGAAGGTGAACTCAGCAAAATCCCAAAACAGTACTGTTAAAAAGTAAGTCAAGTCAACTTTATTGTCAAATATGCTATACATGCTCGACATACAGCACAGATGAAATATCAGTCCTCTCTGACCCACGGTGCAAACTTAAGGTATAGCAGGTAAACATGAAACATGAAATAAGCAGAATAAACAAACTAGCAGCTGTTAAGGTGAAGTAGTGCAGAATAGTGCAAATGGGCGAGGTAAAGTGAGATGTGCGGTCCCTGAGTTCAGTGTGTTAATGAACGATGAGATGTATGTATATGTGTGTTTGTGTGTGTGTGTGTGTATGTTGGGGGGGGACTGTGAGGATGACATGTCAGATGCTGAAGGGGTGTGTGTGAGCAGAATCTGTGGCAGGGTAAAGGGCTGTTAGGCTACGTTTACATTACGTCGAATCAGCGGATCATCAGATTAACGTTCTTAAAACGATTCGCGTTGACACTAAAACCGTTAGCCGTGCACACAGCAACGCCAATACGCGGATACGCTCGGCTCCGCAGGCATCCTGCGCTCCAAATCACTCCGCCCTGAACAGCGAGTGCCCTCTGGAGGGTGCGCACTCCGGCCCTGCGCAGCTCACACAGCGCGCGAGTGAAGTGAACAAGCCACGATTCGGGACTGAGCCGCTGTGTGTGAGATCCCAGCGCAGATCACTTATTACTTGCAAGTGGAAGGATGGCAAGCCTAAAGACAATCATAACTACACAATGGGCAGTATTTGCATCAGTATTTGCAGTATTTTCATACTTTTATACTCTTTAATGAAAGGTGATACAAGGCGGAAGTCTGTGCCGTTTTTCAGCAGTCGTGTCACATGACCAACGCCAGCGAATCAGGAAGGTGGATGTCACAGTGACGTTGTCCAATGAGACGCCAGCTAGAGCTCAGCACAGCGTATTCGCGTATTCTCAATGTTTACACAGCACCGGAGCTGATACGATCTAGATTGAATACGTGGACGCTGGCGGATTCCCGTTTCCCCGCTTTTTCAGGGGGGTTAATGTAAACGGACAGTGCGTCCGCGAAGAAAACGAGACAGATACGGTCTAGTGTAAACGTAGCCTTAGAGTTTCTAAAGCTTTCAGGTTTCAATGTTAGGGACATTGAGCCTCGTTTATCAATCTTTTAGTAGAGTTGTGCGTTTGCATAAGCTAAAGTGCACTAAAAATTTCCAATTCATATTTATGCGAGTTGAAGCCAATTGTTTACATTAGTTTGTATTGTCTGTAAATTTAAACACACCAATGAATACCAAATTTCTTATGTAAATCAGGGGTGTAGCTAGGATTTTTCAGGGTGTGTGTGTGTGTGCCACACACTGACTGGCAGCCTGAGTACATTATGTAACAAAAAATAATTACCAATGCTAGTTTTGGTAGCTTAGAAACCGGCTCTTCCATTATTGCTGTTTCTTCCACGTTTTCTTAATGTTGTGTTCTAGAAACGGCACTAAAACTTAGCTTTGAAGCCACAAAATGCAACTTTGATGGAAAAAAATATATAATAATGTAGGTACTGCCTGTCTCGCCTTTTTGAACTACAAATCCCATCAACTAACTTCCGCGATGACCTACGTCACGCCTGGGCGGGATTACCTACGTGACATCCTCCCTGAAGCTATAAGTGACTCAAGCACACTTCCGTCTTCCTCTTTTGGCGTTGTGAACTCATCACACAGACACAAAGAGACATTCTGCTCATCAGAACACCCAAGATAAAGACGTCTTTCTTGCAAGTAAAAGAGATTTAGCGCACTTTTGTGTTTTCCGCTGGCCACAGTAAAGATACTATTTAAGCGTGCCGTTTCACTCATTTTGAGTTACAACCGGTTTGTTTGTCTATTATAAGTAACGTTATGACTGCAGCCCAAAGCAGTTTAATTAAAGTTAGAAGCGACCGGATTCCTTCTGACTTAATCGCTGTGCACATTGTTTAATCAGAGACTTTTCTTCACGAACGACAAAGCGTCGGACCAAGAAAATCTCTGCGCTTTTTACAGAAGCCTCCACGAGTCTCTGTGAACTCCAGCCTCGTTCAGGACACCCCTGCATCCTACACAGAGGCAAAATACTGAAGTAAGACTGGCATTTTGGGCAAAACTAGTCTTAGGAATTAGCTTTATGAAGTAGTGTGAATCTAAACTCAGGAACGGTTTAATTGTGCACACTGTAGACAGAGTGTTGAATTGATCATTGTTCTATGTTCTCTCAGTTGTTTTTTTATAGATAGGCTGTTGCATGCTTTCTCTATTCCTTCCTAACACCTTTAATTTCATTATTACACATATTTTGACCTCATCAAGATTTCAGTGGATTTGGTAATGTTATAGGCTAGTGGGTTAGCTAGCAATCAGAGCTAATCCTTTTGTGCTCCTCAACACCACGTGGTGACCCCCCCTTCGTCCTTTACCACAAGGTCCTTTGTCTCAACCACATAGATGAAATTCCAAACTTTATAACACTCCCTCTCTCTCTCTTTCTCTCTCAAACACACCCTAGATAACATTCCAAGGCCTGATTTATTCCAAACTTTACAGTGCATTTTCCTGCGCTCACATTCAAACCCTCTTTGTCTCCTCCTTCCCATACTGCACAGTCGCGCACAGGACACCCCCCTCCTTTGTTCTCCTTAACACCACAAGGTAGAATTCTTTTGTCTTAGCTAGCAACCAAGGCTAATCCTTTGTTTGGCCACGAGGCGACACACACACACACACACACACACACTCACACACACACACACACACACACGCGCTCACACACACACACACACACACACACACACACACTCCCATATACACACATACCTCACTGTTTGCTGCTGACTTATTGAATGTATTCTAAACCGCTATTACTCATTTTATCATTGTTATAATAAATTCAATTATTCTGTTAAACTGTGTCTGTTGTTGTACTAATATTTTTGAAGTCATACAATCTCAAAGAACTCCGAAGTGTACATGAGTGCTATTGGCTGTCTATGTAATACGGTAAGTAACACATTAGTGCTGCATCGGTAGTGATCATAATAATTTGGAATATACCATAATCTAGCTGTTTGGTAATTTATTATTAAGCACCAAAATTAATGGTATGATTCAATGAGACTGATTCAATGAGACTCATTCAATGAGACTGATTTAATGAGATTAATCACTTAAGACCAATTGCACCTACAATAAATTGCTTACCTCTCTTCACGTTGAAAGAAGGAGGAAAGTTTTGCTTGTTTTGACATGGCAAATTATTAACACAAGAGGAAATACTTGTAATTCACAACTAAAAAGACTGCAGCTACACTGGCAGCTTGACCATGCTTTCTAGTGCAATTGTGTTGCGCTTGCGCAGAATGGTGTCAGTCCTGCGTGCTTTAGCTCGTGCACCTGAAGGCGCACCTTGGGTGTGCGAGCCTAACAAGTTCTGGCACGCGCACCGTTAACAAAGAACGCCTGTCTTTAATCAGTGAACTATGTTTGGGCTATTTAAGGACTGCGCCCATGCAAGGACGATGTGAAGTATTATGCCGCGTCTAGGAACACAAAAAATCCAAAAAATAAATTTCTCCATTCGGAAAACCGGATATTTTCAAGAGTTTTGTCAAATATCTGGATTTCCGGGTAAATCCGGAAGACTTTCATCTATAGGTTTAGCTAGCCCAGGTAGGCCTTAAACCCAAACTGGTCAGCACAGCAGAAATGAACAAAGAAATCTGTAGTTTAACTAGCCTCAGCTAGGCCTTTAACCCAAACTCTACTGAAATCCCAGTATGGGAAATGTACGACGAAAGGAGTTGAAAGAGAGCGCATGCACAATCTAGCCAAACAGATAGTAAACAAATTAAACCAACAACACACAGTCTAAGACCGACTTTCATGTGAATCAAAATGTGTACATTTAAAATCATAAATGAATTCAAATAAACAACACTGTTCACGTTAACTAGCTACAAGTAAAACTAACAACTTTGCCCAGATGCCAGCCTTACTCATTAGCGATTGGAAGTGTGCCTTCTCCGATTCGGGAAGAAGACGGTTTTGCTCCTTACTCGGGGTGATCGCTCTTATTAGCGATTGGAAGTGCCTTCTGTTATCTGGGATAGCACGGGACGCAGATCCGAGAAGAAGACAATTTTGTTCCTTCAGCTCGTCAGCTGGAGATCCTCAGTCGTCCGATGATCTGGAAGGAATTTTGTTTATAATTCGTCGACGTTGGAAAAGGGATCCGGTCGCCTTTTCTCTTTGGAATACTGCGTGGGTGGCAGTAACTAACCGGTTCAGTTATTATTACAACTCTGCGAAGGTCAAATACATTGAACTTTGGCTAAAGTCCAGTATCAATAGCTGGTTCTTTGTTCTCTGTCCTTCTGTAGTGCCAAATGCATCGGCTTTTCTCTTTCACGCATGGAATCCACCAGAGAGGACATCCATGGCCAGAGAGAGAGAATTTTGGTCCCGCCGCAAGTTTAAAGCAGTCATGACGTCACTGTACCTGGTATCCGGTATCGTCCCTGTCCCATACCATTACGGGAAGTCAGAGGAAGGAGAGGAGATAAAATATGGCGTCGAGTACAGAGATGGGTGTGTTTCAAACTGGTTGTGAAAGGGTTACCATGGTTATGGGCATGGCCGCTGTCCCTACATCAGGGTACCACCTCCAATCCAATAGCCATGTTTAGTGGGCAAATCAGAAAATTAACACATTCCTTTGTTCATTCTGTGCCAACAACCAAGAAGAATGGTCACTTTTCCTCCCAAGGGCTGAATGTGTAAAACTCTTTGCTCCAATCTGCAACCCATTTTACATCATTCCAATGCATTTCTAGCCTGCCACGTTCCCCTGAAACAACAACCCACAGACCTGCCAACATATAAAGTAAAAAGAATTAATGAAGTTATTTGCTGTCTTGAATTACTGTCACAGCTGCATTTTGCCATCCTTCCATATTTCTCAGGTCAAGCCTGTCACACCTGGACCACTTGCATCCCATACCTCAGCTAGCACTCCCCCAGAGTCTCTCAAATTTCAAGGCCAGCCTGCCTACACTGTCTGTGCACTCCTAGATTCACACAGGGGGAATGGGGGGCCTTGATTATCTTGTAGAATGGGAGGGGTACAGCCCTGGGGAGCAAAGTTGGGTCTCAGCCAAAAAAACATCCTTGACCCCATGCTCGCTAGAGAGTTTCATGCTATACACCCCAAAAAACCTGGTCCCTGTCCCAGAGGCTACCCTCGCACATGATCAACTCCAGGAGGAAGATCATTTGATGGGGGGGGTTCTGTCACATCCACTGCCCTTCTCTGTCCCCTGCACTTTCATTCACTGCACAGCACATCCCACACTACAATTTCCATCATGCTCCTCACCACTCTCTGCCACCTGAGTACTGACAAGACACCTGTTCATCATTACAGTCTCATTACTCCACAGTATTTAAGGACTCTGTTCACTCTAACTCACTCTGAAGTATTGTTCTGACCTGTTCCTGTTTACTAACTTTGAGTATTGGATTGTCCTATTTATGCCTGTTTGCAAATCGCTTGTCCCATGCCTGCTTATTGACTACATTTCTGCTTACTGTTTTGGAATTATCTGCAACTTTGAACTTTTATTAAAAGCTATCAAACTGCACTTGCATCCTCTCATTGAATGCCTGGGTTTCATGACAATTAGATTTAATTTCTGATTATTTTATTTAAAACAAGAAGAAACCTTTATTTGTCACATGCACACTTCAACCACAGTGAAATTCATCCTCTGCATTTAACCCATCTGAAGCAGTGAGCACATGCACACACTCAGAGCAGTGGGCAGCCACACCAAAGCGCCCGGGGAACAGTCGGGGTCAGGCACCTTGCTCAAGGGCACCTCAGCCCAACTGCATGTCTTTGGATTGTGGGGGAAACCGGAGCACCCGGAGGAAACCCATGCAGGCACGGGGAGAACATATGCAAACTCCACACAAAAAGGCCCTCACCGGCTGCTGGGTTCAAACCCAGAACCTTCTTGCTGTGAGGCGACCATGCTAATCACTACACCACTGTGCCACCCAAGAGCTTAGCAGCTACATAAATACCTGTAAAATATACCATAAAATATATATATATTTTAATATTGGCTTAAACACCACAATCCTGGTAACACTGTCCCAAGCTCTCCCCTCAGGCCTATACTGAACAGGGAAGAAAATACATTACACAAACACAGATTTGTTTAATTTTAAATTTGACAACAAACAAAATGGACAAAAACCTGACAGCAGAAGACCTTGGAGGTATGTGGAAACTCAATCAAATTTTGAGTTTGTTCCCATTTTACAAGTAAGCTTCAGTGCTAGCGATACTTATATAAAATAGATATAACTTCTGGTGCAGTGAAAACTATGTACAGTAGGTTGGTAGTTTCCGTGATGTTACCAATTACAGTGAGTTGCCAGATCCTGACATACCTGCCATCACACACCAACCATCACATACCTGCCATTCTTGCTGTAACATTAATTGACTCTCTGCCCTCCTGTTTCTCCAGCTCAAGCACCAGCTCTGCAGCATTCAGCTTTCTTTACATGTAGGAAGAGTTTAGTTTCCTATAGCTGTACATTATAATGTGGATATATAATACATTGTTGTGTTTAAGTCAAATTTGGTTTAAAACAAAGGTTTTTACTGAAGGTTAAATTTTGTAATTAGAAAAATGAGTCTTGTTGTGAACCAGTAAGTTATAATGAACAACATAAACAGTTTATTACTGGCACCAAAAACTATTTACTATTGCTATTTAAATATTACTCTATTCTACTATAACATTTTAAATATTACAAAATACAGTGGTGCTTGAAAATTTGTTAACCCTTTAGAATTTTCTATATTTCTACATAAATATGAGCTAAAACATCATCAGATTTTCACACAAGTTCTAAAAGAAGATAAAGAGAACCCAGTTAAACAAATGAGACAAAAATATTATACTTGGTCATTTATCTATTGAGAATAATGATCCAGTATTACATACCTGTGAGTGGCAAAAGTATGTGAACCTTTGCTTTCAGTATCTGGTGTGACCCCCTTGTGCAGCAATAACTGCAACTAAACATTTCCGGTAACTGTTGATCAGTCCTGCACACTGGCTTGGAGGAATTTTAGCCCATTCCTCTGTACAGAACAGCTTCAATTCTGGGATGTTGGTGGGTTTCCTCACATGAACTGCTCACTTCAGGTCCTTCCACAACATTTCAATTGGATCAAGGTCAGGACTTTGACTTGGCCATTCCAAAACATTAACTTTATTCTTCTTTAACCATTCTTTGGTAGAACGACTTGTGTACTTTGGGTACATGACCCACCTTCTCTTGAGATTCAGTTCATGGACAGATGTCCTGACATTTTCCTATAGAATTCATTGGTATAATTCAGAATTGATTGTTCCATCAATGATGACAAGCCGGCCTGGCCCAGAAGCAGCAAAACAGGCCCAAACCATGATACTACCACCACCATGTTTCACAGATGGGATAAGGTTCTTATGCTGAAATGCAGTGTTTTCCTTTCTCCAAACATAATGCTTCTCATTTAAACCAAAATGTTCTATTTTGGCCTCATCTGTCCACAAAACATTTTTCCAATAGCCTTCTGGCTTGTCCACATGATCTTTAGCAAACTGCAGACAAGCAGCAATGTTCTTTTTGGAGAGCAGTGGCTTTCTACTTGCAACCCTGCCATGCACACTATTGTTGTTCAGTGTTCTCCTGATGGTGGACTCATGAACATTAACGTTAGCCAATGTGAGAGAGGCCTTCAGTTGCTTAGAAGTTAACCTGGGATCCTTTGTGACCTCGCCAACTATTACACGCCTTGCTCTTGGAGTGATCTTTCTTGGTCAACCACTCCTGGGGAGGGTAACAATGGTCCTGAATTTCCTCTATTTGTACACAATCTGTCTGACTGTGGATTGGTGGAGTCCAAACTCTTTAGAGATGGTTTTGTAGCCTTTTCCAGCCTGATGAGCATCAACAACGCTTTTTCTGAGGTCCTCAGAAATCTCCTTTGTTCATGCCATGATACACTTCCACAAACAGGTGTTGTGAAGATCAGACTTTGATAGATCCCTGTTCTTTAAATAAAACAGGGTGCCCACTCACACCTGATTGTCATCCCATTGATTGAAAACACCTGACTCTAATTTCACCTTCAAATTAACTGCTAATCCTAGAGGTTCACAGAGTTTTGCCACTCACAGATATGTAATATTGGATCATTTTCCTCAATAAATAAATGACCAAGTATAATATTTTTGTCTCATTTGTTTAACTGGGTTCTCTTTATCTACTTTTAGGACTTGTGTGAAAATGTGATGACGTTTTAGGTCATATTTATGCAGAAATATAGAAAATTCTAAAAGGTTCACAAACTTTCAAGCACCACTATAATTTCTATCAAAAACAAGACAAAATGAAGTGGTGGTAGTGAGTAGCTGGGAACTAGACAAAGGAAAACAGTTACAGTACAGGTACAGTATGTGTATAACAGCTAATACCAATCATTCTCTCATCAGCCTGTCTTTTTTTCTTTCTCTTAAGGTTAATAACACAAAAAATACGTCAGCTTAGACAGAAATCGCAAATACCTCCATATACTTTCCCTTGTCAGAAAAGAGCTTTCCATCTGAGACTCCAAAAATATTATTTAAACATCTTCTCACAGAAAATTTCACTTTATCAAAAATTACACATTTAATCCACTTATGTGTTACTATTGTTGTTACTATGGACAGGGCCGCTGACAGCTTTGGCTGGGCCCGGGACAAAATGCTCTGAATGGGCCCCCCCCTTATCCCAGTCTCTACTCACTCCAACCCTTAAATGACAGGTATTCAAAAACCATTCAACCGGTCAACAACCATTTCATTTTAGCATTTCAACATTTTTACAGTTTTAACATTTCCTTAGTCTGCAACTATTCAGGTGAGAAATGCAATGCGCCGGACTTTTGTTGTGCCTGCGTGCGTACTGTCCAGTGAGAAAAGCAGAGAAGAACACACCGCTCGAGAAACGGCGGGATATGATTGCGGGCTAATGTGAGTATTCTTAGCTTCAATCAGATATATGAAACACAATGTTATTAAGCCGTTGTGGTTATGAAATGATTCATAGCCCTGTGCGTTTGATATGGTGTTCAGTGTGACTTGCTCTCCCCTCGTTTGTAACATGAATTGCGTGCCGCGCGTGCCTTGGTTGGGGTTACTTTATGGGGCTGGAAAAAGTTGGCTGTGTCTTACCCAGTGATGGGAATAACGGGGTTAGAAATAAACGGCGTTACTAACGGCATTACTTTTTTTAGTAACGAGTAATTTAACTAATTACTTTTTACATCGTTATAACGCCGTTCCCGTTACTTACAATAAAATACTATGCGTTACTTTATTAAAGCTGTTCTCATCTGGCACGCTGCTCGTTCAGCCTTTCTTTACTCTGCTTTCGTGTGGGGCGGGGAGACACGAGACAACGGCACAGTAAGCCAATCAGAGTAGATTTGGACAACATACATAGGTAGGCCACGCCTACTGTGCGCTCTTTCAATCGGAAGACACAGCGATGGCGAGCGGTCAGCCCAGCACTGCGCTTTCACATTGGAAATACAGCCATTACTTTTCATTACTTGAAATAAAAGGCAAGAGTGTTTACATGCAATGCACATTATGTCGAGGAACAAAGCGTTTGTCCTCGTCAGTGGCCAGTAATTAGTAACATAATTTTAATAACTACAAAAATATATTACATTTGATATATGTCTTATCTCACATTGTCCCACAAAATATTAATATAGTGTAGATAACGTTACTAATTGGTTCTGTTAAGTGTCCATTTCAGTCATTAAACACATTTAACATTCACTTTTATTATGATTACACTAATTGAATTAGATTTTTTTTGAGGGGGAACAAAATGTAACGGAATAATTACTTTCCCTGGTAATTAGTTACTTTTATGACAAAGTAACTCCGTTACTAACTCAGTTACTTTTTGGGAAAAGTAACTAGTAACTATAACTAACTTTTTCTCTTTTCTTTTCTTTTCTGTGCTCCTGACTTGTGCATGTTGGCAAATGGCACGCACGCTGATTGTCGAAGTGCTATGATCGAATGATGTCGTTTTTTCCCCTTAATCAAAGAGTCAGACCAAACCATTTTTGCATTAGGGGTGGTAGGGGGTTCTTGACGACTTTTTCAAAGACAATAAAGGCAAAAGATCTAGAAATCATTTATTGAATGCAAATATAGCACATTTCTCCCCCAAATCAACACATTTTGAAATGAAATAAAATAATCGCAACTTCATGAGAGCCCAGTTCTGGGCCACCCCATTCCTGGGTCCGGGACAACATACCCGTTTGTCCCCCCCTGTCGGCGGGCCTGACTATGGACATGATAACATATTAGTAGGGGCGCAATGATCACTCATGATTTGATTCATGATACTGCATTTACGACTCAATTCGATTCAATTTTTGAGAAAGCTTGAACAAAATTTTAATGAAGAAAAATTTTTTTTTTTAAATTTATGTATAATAAACAATGCAAAACAATGTGAATGTACAGCAGAGCAATAGGGCCAGGGTTTTATATTTTATTTGGAAACTTCTGAGAAAAAAAACTCAGAATTTTTGAGATTAAAGTCAAAATTTCGGGAGTATGGGGTTCGGGGCTCTTTGCTAAGGGCTGTCCGGTCCCTGTATGAACGGAGCAGGAGTCTGGTTCGCATTGCCAGCAGTAAGTCAGACCTGTTCCCAGTGCGTGTTGGACTCCGGCAGGGCTGCCCTTTGTCACCGGTTCTGTTCATAATTTTTATGGACAGAATTTCTAGGCGCAGCCAGGGGCCGGAAGGAATCCTGTTTGGGAACCACAGGATTTCATCTCTGCTTTTTGCGGATGATGTTGTCCTGTTGGCTTCTTCAAACCAGGACCTTCAGCATGCACTGGGGCGGTTTGCAGTCGAGTGTGAAGCGGCTGGGATGAGAATCAGCACCTCCAAGTCTGAGGCCATGGTTCTCAACCGGAAAAGGGTGGCTTGCCCTCTCCAGGTTGGTGGAGAAGTCCTGCCTCAAGTGGAGGAGTTTAAGTATCTCGGGATCTTGTTCATGAGTGAGGAAAGGATGGAGCGTGAGATCGACAGGCAGATCGGTGCAGCCTTCGCAGTGATGCGATCGCTTTACCGGTCCATCATGGTGAAGAAGGAGCTGAGCCAAAAGGCAAAGCTCTCAATTTACCGGTCGATCTACGTTCCGACTCTCACCTATGGTCATGAGCTTTGGGTAATGACCGAAAGAACAAGATCGCGGATACAAGCGGTGGAAATGAGTTTCCTTCGCAGGGTGGCTGGGCGCTCCCTTAGAGATAGGGTGAGAAGCACAGTCACTCGGGAGGAGCTCGGAGTAGAGCCGCTGCTCCTCCACATCGAGAGGAATCAGCTGAGGTGGCTCGGGCATCTTTTTCGGATGCCTCCTGGACGCCTTCCTGGGGAAGTGTTCCAGGCATGTCCCCCCGGGGGGAGGCCCCGGGGAAGACCCAGGACACGCTGGAGGGACTATGTCTCTCGGCTGGCCTGGGAACGCCTCGGTGTTCTTCCCGAGGAGCTGGCCGAGGTGTCTGGGAAAAGGGAAGTTTGGGCTTCCATGCTTAGACTGCTGCCTCCACGACCCGGTCCCGGATAAGCGGAAGAAGACGAGACGAGACGTCAAAATTTTCGAGGAAAAAAATCAAAAGTTTCGAGAAAAAATCAAAATTTTCGAGAAAAAAAAAGTCAGAAATCTGTAGAAGGCGGGCTTCCATACGGACACTCACTCACGGCCAGTAGACATAAACAGCTGAGACCAGAGCCATGGAATTCAGAGTTGTGACAACCGGGGTACAGGAAGTCGGTTGGTGATGTGATTGAATGTGTGACTTGCCATGAAGCTACAAGCCTAAAAAAAAAAAAAAAGCTACAAGCCTGTGTCTCTCTGAGAGGGAGCAGCCCCTCCCTCCTGTGTGTGTGTGTGTGTGTGTGTGTGTGTGTGAGAGTGAGCAGCCCCTCCCCCACCCGCGCGCTGCGAGTAGAGACACAGAGAAGCACACAAAGTGCAGTCTTTTCTCAGAGGGCACCCCCCAAACAACGGGGATTTACACGAAAACGGAAGGAGATGTTCACAAAATTCTTTCACACTGAATGCCACAAGGGTCTTCTGAACACATTGATGTAATTTTTTTGTCTGTAGTGTAAAAAATGAGGACACTAGAGCAAGTTAAAAACGAGTGACTTTTCAGATTTTGCAGTCAGAGCGCTGTCAGGATTTGAATGGGAGTCTATGGGGAAGCACGCCTGTCCTCCCTTCTCATTCGACTTTTTTCTCAAAATTTTCGACTTTTTTTCCGAGAAAATTTTGACTTTTTTTCTCAAAAATTTCGACTTTTTTCTCGAGAAGTTTGACTTTTTTCTCGAAATTTTTGACTTTTTTTCTCAAAAGTTTTGAGATTGTTTCTCGAAATTTTTGACTTTTTTTCTCGAAATTTCTGACTTTAATCTAGGAAATTCTGAGTTTTTTCTCAGAAATTTAAAAAAATATATGTATTTCTTAGTGGAACTATCGCTCTTCCGTATGAATGTTTGTCTGTCTAAGACAAAATAAATTAAAAATGCCACAAACAGATTTAATATTTTAAACAAAATGTACTACAGGTTCAAAGGATAGATGGGTTTCTCCAGTTGTTTAGCAACTCACATAAGAGAAGGGCAACTCGAAACAAAACCTGCATCCCCCTACAGTTGCTATACTTTTGGCTCTAGCTGCACCAGTATAGTTCCTGCTGTCTGTGGGATGAAAGAGTGGCGGTAGCTCTGCACAAACCTCACCCACTTTAATATACTCAGTGTGCAGGTAGTTTTTGCGGACCACCGCGCACCACCTTACAGACTGTGCACATTCCAAGCCCTGTGGCAATGAAGAAATTATGACGGGAACAGGCAGAGGATGCTGCTGGGAATTCTTAGTCATTACTTTGCACACAGGTGGTCCTAGGGTGATAGTCATTCTTCACAGACCAGGGCTGATGGGAAGTTTGTATCCTCCTAGGGTGACAGAGCAGGCCTCTTTAGGTATAATACTGCTCTCCCAAATCATGGGAAGGGGACTGAAAAGGAACCCTAAACACAGCCTGCCCTCCTGCACCTGTCAGGTTACCACTCCTGACAGGTCATCCACCTCTGTGGCTGAAACTTGCATGGAAATAGGAGAAAACCTCATAGACTGATACTAGGCTTCTGGAATGTCAGGATGCTGCTTGACAGTGATGAGAGGCCAGGCCTTAGAACAGCACTCATAGCCAGGACACTAGAGAGGTACAACATTGACATAGCTACCCTTAGTGAAACCTGACTAGCTGAGGAGTCACAGCTGGAAGAAGTGGGTGCAGGCTACACCTTCTACTGGATTGGTAAACCCAAAGACCAACCTAGGCAGTCTGGCATTGGGTTTGCAATTAGAAACACAATAGCCAGCAAACTGAACTCACTTCCCAAAGGCATCGGTGATCGCATCATGGTCCTTTGGATCTGTCTTGACAGAAACCACCATGCAACCATCATGAGCATGTATGCACCCACAATGACCAACACCAAAGAAACAAAGGAAACTTTCTATGAAGAACTCAGCAGTGTGATTAGACAGGTCCCACATCATGATAAGCTCATCATCCTTGGTGACCTCAATGTACATGTAAGAAGAGACTAGCAAACATGGGAAAATGTTCTTGGTCAACACAGCATCGGAAAGACAGATTCAAATGGCTTACTGCTTCTCCCTAAATGCAGGGAGTTTGGCCTCATCATTACAAACACCTTGTTCCAACAAGCCAACAAGCATAAAACCACCTGGATGCATCCCAGATCCAAACACCGGCACATGTTAGATTATGTCATTGTACATCAGAGGGATTCAAAGGATGTCAGAATCACTCAATCAATGCGAGGAGCAGAGTACAGATCTGACCATTGACTTATTCAGAGCATTATATCCCTACAGTTCATGTCAAAGCAGAGACAGAACAGATCCAAGCCACTGAAGAAAATTAACATTTCAGCACTAAAAGACCCCCTGAAAAAAGCTGAACTGGAGGTTGCCCTAGACAAATCTCTCGATGAAAGCACAGGCTGTGCCAATGACATTGAATCATCTTGGAGAAAAATGAAGAAAGCACTGTCCAACTGTGCATCAGAGGTTCTGGGGTTTGTCCAAAGGAGCCACCAGGACTGGTTTGATGAGAATGACACATACATCAACAAGCTCCTGGATGAAATTCATAAGACCCACAAAGCATGCATAACAGATAAGAAAGCCCACACAAAGAAGACCCAATACAATCAAACAAGAAGCAAGCTTCAGTCTAAATTATAAGAAATGAAGAACAACTGGTGGGGGCAAAAGGCAAAAGAACTACAGGATGCTGCTGACAGACATGATGCAAAAGCTCATGATGGGTTACATGCAGTATACAGGCCCAAACCATGTGGTATGACCCCAATGCTGTCTGCAGATGGCACTAAAATTCTTACTGTTTAAACTGAAATACTTTCCTGGTGGGCTGAGCACTTTCAGAATGTCCTCAACCGCCCCTCAGCAGTGGCTGATAATATCATAGACTCTCTGCCACAGTACCCAATACTAGAAGAACTCAATATTGAGCTCTCACAAGATGAAGTTACCAAAGCTATCAAACAGCTATCATCAGGGAAGTTACCAGGACAGGATAGTATTCCACTAGAAATATACAAACATGATGGAGCACATATGTGCGGGAAACTCCCCAACCTCTTCTGCAAGATATGGAACCATGATACAGTACCACAGGAGTACAAAGATGCCTTAATTGTTCATCTGTGCAAAAGAAAAGGCAATAAGGCTGTCTGTGAACCACCCTGGCATATCACTGCTCTCAATAGCAGGGAAAATACTAGCCAGAGTCATCCTGAACAGGATCATTTGCCAGCTTGTTGATCTTGTATACCTAGAATCCCAGTGTGGTTTTCATGCTGAATGTGTATTCACACTGCAGCAGATACAGGAAATAGCAAGGGAGCAAAACAAAGAGCTGTACATGATCTTTGTTGACCTCACTAATGCATTTGACACTGTGAATCATGATGGACTGTGGAGAATACTACAGAAGTTTGGCTGTCCGGAGAAGATGGTTAACATTAAACGCTCCTTCCATGATGGCATGATGACTACAGTGCTAGAAAGTGTAGGGTGACCAGACATCCCCGTTTTCCAGGGACAGTCCCCATTTTCCAGGGACAGTCCCCATTTTTGGTGGCCTGTCCCCTGCTGAAGCTGTCCCCAGAAATGTCCCCATTTTTAACCATGACCAACAGACCTGAAAAAAAAAAACAGACCGAAACATCTACCAGATTTCAGCAGATGCCTCATGTATTGTTTTGTGGATCACTTTAAGACAGGCTCAGGCTGATAGCAGAGATGTTCTAGAACACCTCTGGTGATAGCCTTTCCAATATTTTGATTGGTGGAGCTGAGGAACAACTTTTTAGTGGAGCTAGGAGTTTATGGTGAAGCTGACCAAAAGCAAAGAAATCCTGAAGAAAATATACTCTTCTGAAAAATACACAGACTAAGTTGGTATAAGGATATTAGTTAGCAGTCTTTATGTTAAGTGTTTTAGGCCGTAGGCCAGAGGGCATTCTGTTTTCCCTGAATAGTCGGGCTGAAAAAGGTATTGCATCCTAAAATATTCAGTGTTAGCATTCAAATTCATATTCAGCATAGCCAGACGTTTCAAAAAAAGTTTGTTTTGTTGGGAGGTGGGGAGTGGGTGGTGCATGCGAGGCCCTCTGGCCCGCGGCCTATTTTACATGCACTATTGTCTATTTTGCTCATGATCTCTTCTGCTTTTACTCTCAATTATCAAGACCACTGAATGGCTATTCTCCCTTATACTACTACTACTACTACTAAATAATAATAATGTTACCATACTGGTGGTGTAGTGGTTAGCGCTGTTGCCTCACAGCAAGAAGGTCCAGGTTCAAGCCCTGTGGCCAGCAAGGGCCTTTCTGTGTGGAGTTTGCATGTTCTCTGTGTGGGTTTGCTCTGGTTTCCCCCACAGTCCAAAGACATGCAGGTTAGGTTAACTGGTGACTCTAAATTGACTGTGAATGGTTGTCTGTGTGTCAGCCCTGTGATGACCTGGCAACTTGTCCAGGGTGTACCCTGCCTTTTGCCCGTAGTCAGCTGGGTTAGGCTCCAGCTTGCCTGCGACCCTGTAGAACAGGATAAAGCAGTTAGAGATAATGAGATGTTACCATACCTTGAAATTGCTTGGATTGAAGTAAACTGTTTTATTTAAATTGTGTTGTGTGTTTTGTATATTTTTAAATACATTGTCCATTACTAGTGGCATATATGGTAATTAATTTAATATATTTACTTTCATGGGTCTACTACATCTATTTCAGCTAGCCTACAATTTATGAGTCTATAAATCCAAACTATGTACCCATACCAGAGATTTTCTCATTGTCTTTACTTAGTGTTAACTTACAGTAGAATAGGCCTACAGTGCACTCAGTGAGGAAAATCCCATTTTTTATGCAATGCATGATCAAAATACAAGAAAACCAGAAATGTCCACCTCCTCCTCCTTTTTATTACAAAGACAAAAACATTAGATGTTTTAATGATATTTTCACTGCTGAACTGAAAATGTCCCTGGTTTTCTTCTCAGAAATCTGGTCACCTTAAGAAAGTGGCAATGTGTCAGATGCCTTCCCAGTAACAAACAGGACCAAACAAGGATGTGTTATGGCTCCTGTACTCTTTGCAATATACTTCTCAGCATTTGACAACCAAGATAAAGGGGTGCAAATACAATTTAGAACTGATGGCAACCTCTTCAACTTACAATGCTTAAAGGCATGTATAAATTTCAGGGAACATCTTCTGAGAGACTTTCTGTTTGCTGATGACTGTGCTCTCATTGCACACTCCCTGGAAGATATCCAAGAAATAGTGGATTGATTTGCCTATGCTGCCAGAGCCTTCGCTCTGACAATCAGCATTAAGAAGACTGAAGTCATGTATCAACCATCTCCTGTTAGCACACCTCAAAATCCTAATGTAACCATTGATGGCACACCCCTCAACACTATACAGAAGTTTTTGCTATTTGGGCAGCACACTCTCAAGCACCACCATGGTGGATGATGAACTCTCTCAATGCATCTCAAAGGCAAGCTCAGCATTTGGAAAGCTAACCCACCAGCTATGGAAAGAACATGGAGTCTGCTTGCACACTAAAATTCAGGTTTACCAAGTAGTTGTTTTTACATCACTTCTCTATGGATGTGAGGCCTGGACTTTATATCGCCACCATATAAAGCAGTTTGAGTTCTTCCATCTGCGCTGCCTATGCTCAATCGGCAACATCAAATGGCAAGACAGATGTAGCAGTGGGGGCGTGGCCAAGTGTCAGTCTGTGAATGGAGGGCAGAGTCAGGGAAGGTAAGTGGTGGAATCACTGCACCTGATTGGAATTCGCCTGTGTTTGTGTGTCTTCCCTAGTGACCATGCCCTTTAAAAGGAGAGAGAGAGAGCAGAGAAAGGGAGCTCTCTCCCCAACCAGAAGACTTGTGTGTGTGCATGTGTGGCTGGGAGAGTGTGAAAGGCTTAGGTGAAAGGCTGAAAATAAAGAGTTTTGAGAACTCAGTTCTGGCCTGCCGTGCTTCTGTGCTCCACCCCCCTGGTCAGATAGAACAGTGGTGCCGAAACCCGGGATCAGAGTGCAGAAGGGAACAGCCACATGGAGTACTCCTCCTTCAAGGACCTGGTCCATGCCCTCGCCACAGCCCAACAGAGCCAGCACCAGGCTCTGATCGCCCTCCAGAAGGAGCAGGAACAACGGTTCGAAGCCCTGGTGCTGGCATAACAGGGAGATCACCAGGCATTCCGGCACCTGCTCATGTCAGCGGGGTCCATGATCACCACCGCCGCGGACCCTCCCCACCTCACCCTAATGAAGATGGGTCCACATGATGACCCCGAAGCCTTCCTTGCTCTTTTTGAGCAGGCAGCAGAGGCGTGGGGTTGGCCGGTGGAACAGCACGTGGCGCGCCTCCTCCCCCTGCTAACGGGTGAGGCGCAGCTGGCCGCACTACAGCTCCCTGCCGGCAGCTGGCTGGACTATGTGGACCTCCGCAGGGCCGTCCTCCAATACATGAGTCGCATCCTGGAACAACAACGGCAGCGCTTCCGCGTGCTGCGCCTGGAGGAGGTCAGCTGGCCATTTGAGTTTGGCCAGCAACTCCAGGATGCCTGCCAGCGGTGGCTCAGGGCCGACAACCGCAACGCCAAGGGAATCATTGATCTGGTGGCACTGGAACAATTCATCGCCCGACTTCCAGAAGGAACAGCGGAGTGGGTCCAGTGCCATTGCCTGGCATCACTGGATCAGGCCATCAAGCTGGTGGAGGACCATATGGCGGCCGTTCCGACGGCAGGACCGCGTGTCTCCCCTTCTCCCCTCTCTTCTCTCTCTCCCTCTCTCTCTGTTCCTTGTCCTCGCCCCATTCCCCCACCGCGGAGCGGGGGCCAGCTGCACCCCAGCCGGCCCGCTGCACCCACGGTGCCCTACCATTTCCTACCTCCTTGTCTGTGTCTTCCCCCCCTCAGGTGAGTGATCTCTGGAACACCGGTGCAGGGAGAGAGCCTGGGCCAGTATGCTGGTGCTGCAGGGAACCGGGGCACCTCCAGCATCAGTGCTCGGCTATGGAGGTGGGAGCGGTGGTCTGGATCCCCGATGCGCCAGGGACCGCCCTCGATCAGGCTGGAGCATATCACATACCGGTGAGTATCCAAGGGGATACGTATCAGGCTTTGGTGGACTCCGGCTGTAATCAGACCTCAATCCACCAAAGCCTGGTGTAAGACGAGGCATTGGGAAGAGCATAATTGGTGAAGGTGTTGTGTGTGCATGGGGATGTTCACAACTACCCTTTAGTGTCGGTCCACATTCTATTTTGAGGGGAAAAATTTAGAGTAAAGGCAGCGGTTAATCCTCGCCTTACCCACTCGATAACTCTGGGGACTGATTGGCCGGGATTTCGGGAATTAATGACGCATTTAGTGAAGAGTGGGGCCTGCCATAGTTTAGCGGGGAGAGGTCCCAGAGTGGCATTGGTGGGAGCAGCTGTCACAGAGCAGTCTACGTCATCACTGCATCAGAGTGAGGAGCAGCATGCTCCTCCTTCCTCTCTCGGGGATTCCCTTGTGGATTTCCCATTAGAGCAGTCGCGAGATGAGACTCTGCGGCATGCGTTTGACCAAGTGAGAGTAATCGATTGTCAAACTCTCCAGCCAAATGCCACCCCGTCCTTCCCCTATTTTTCCATTATTAAGGATAGGTTATACTGAGTGACGCAGGACACTCAGACTAAGCAACAAATAACACAACTTTTAATCTCAAAGAGTCGCCAGGAATTTATATTCCAGGTGGCTCACTTTAATCCCATGGCTGGACACTTGGGGCAGGGTAAGACACTAGCCCAAATAATGGCCCTGTTCTATTGGCCAGGGATTCGTGGCGATGTCTGTAGGTGGTGTACGGTGTGCCGAGAATGCCAGATAGTAAATCCCACAGCCATTCCAAAAGCGCCTTTCCGCCCTCTGCCATTAATCGAGACCCCGTTCAAAAGAATTGGGATGGATCTCGTCGGGCCATTAGATCGGTCAACACAAGGATATCACTTTATTTTAGTTCTGGTGGACTATGCAATGCGATATCCAGAAGCAGTGCCTCTTCGCAATATCTCAGCACGTAGTATTGCAGAAGCACTCTTCCGCGTCATCTCCCGAGTCGGAATTCCCAAAGAGATTCTGACTGATCAAGGCACTACGTTTATGTCATGCACACTGTGCGAACTATATGGGTTACTGGGAATTAAGCCTATCCACACCAGTGTTTATCACCCACAAACGGATGGCTTAGTCAAATGGTTTAATCGCACCCTCTAAAACATAATTAGAAAATTTGTAAGCAAAGACACATGCAACTGGGATAAATGGCTCGAGCCCCTGTTATTCGCAGTGTGAGAGGTCCCGCAAGCCTCCAAGGGGTTCTCCCCATTCGAATTATTATACGGGCGTAAGCCGTGTGGCATTCTGGATGTGCTACGGGAAAATTGGGAGGAGGGACTTTCAACCAGTAAAAATGAAATTCAATACATTATTGACCTGCACACCAAACTCCACACACTCATGCACCTAACCCAGGAGAATTTGTGGCAGAACCAAGAACGTCAAGTCTGCATGTACGACAGGGGCACATGCCTTAGGGAATTCACACCAGGAGATAAAGTACTCGTGTTGTTGCCCACGTCGAGCTCCAAATTGATCGCCAGGTGGCAAGGACCCTTTGAGGTCACACGGCGAGTCGGGGACGTCGACTATGAGGTGAAGCGAATGGACAGGGGTGGGGCATTACAGATTTACCACCTCAATCTACTAAAGCTTTGGAACGAGGAGGTCCTCGTGGCGTTGGTGTCGGTGGTTCTGGAGAAGGCGGAGCTGGGGCTGGAGGTTCAAAAAAGAAAATTGACATCACCCAGCACTCCGGTCCCCTGTGGAGACCACCTCTCCCTGACCCAGCTCACAGAGGTCACCCAGTTGCAAACAGAATTTTCTGACGTGTTCTCGCCCCTGCCCGCCCACACCCACCTCATAGAACACCACATTGAGACGCCCCCGGGGGTAATAGTGCACAACCACCCTTACAGACTGCCCAAACACAAAAAAAGGTGGTTCGGGAAGAACTTGAGGCCATGCTTGAAATGGGCATCATCGAGGAGTCCCAAGGCCAATGGGTCGGTCCGGTTCTGTGTGGGCTATAGAAAAGTCAACGCAGTGTCTAAATTTGACACGTACCCAATGCTTCGTATTGATGAGTTGCTTGATCAGTTAGGCACGGCTCGTTTTTATTCGACACTGGATTTGACAAAGGGATATTGACAGATCCCCTTGACTCTGCTATCCCGAGAGAAAACGGCCTTTTCCACACCATTTGGCTTACACCAGTTCATCATACTTTCTTTTGGGCTGTTTGGGGCACCTGCTACGTTCCAGCAGCTTATGTATAGGGTCCTCCGCCCCCATGCCACCTATGTGGCCGCCTACTTGGATGATATTATTATTTACAGTAATGACTGGCTGCGGCACTTAGAACACCTAAGGGCCATCCTTAGGTCGCTGAGACGAGCGGGTCTCACAGCCAACCCGAAGAAGTGTGTGATTGGGCGGGTGAAAGTACGGTATCTGGGTTTCCACTTGGACAATGGGCAGGTGCATCCCCAAATTAATAAGACAGCAGCGATTACGGCCTGCCCAAGGCCCAAGACCAAAAAGGGGGTGACACAGTTCCTGGGGCTGGCTGGCTACTATCGTAGGTTTATACCTAATTATTCGGATGTCACCAGCCCACTGACTGATCTCACTAAAAAGGGAGCACCAAATCCGGTTCAGTGGACAGAGCAATGCCAGCAGGCTTTCTTGGATGTAAAGGCTGCACTGTGTGGGGGGCCACTGTTACACTCCCCTGACTTTTCTCTCCCCTTTATTTTGCAGACGGACGTGTCGGACAGAGGGCTGGGGCTGTTCTGTCCCAGGAGGTGGAGGGGGAGGACCGTCCAGTGCTGTATATCAGCCAGAAGCTGTCGGTGCGTGAGGGCAGGTACAGCACAATCGAAAAGGAATGCCTCGCCATCAAGTGGGCGGTCCTCGCCCTCCGCTACTACCTGCTGGGGTGCCCTTTCACCCTCTGTTCGGACCATGTACCCCTGCAGTGGCTCCATCAGATGAAGGATGCCAATGTGTGGATCACCCATTGGTATCTGGCACTCCAGCCGTTTAAGTTCGAGGTGGTCCACAGGCCGGGGGCGCAGATGGTCGTAGCGGATTTCCTCTCCCGTCAAGGGGGGGGAGGAGTCGGCTGCAGGCCAGATGGCTCCCCGGCCTGAGTCAGGTGGTGGGGGTATGCAGCAGCAGGGGCATGGCCAAGCAGCGGTCTATGAATGGAGGGCGGAGTCAGGGAAGGTAAGTGGTGGAATCACTGCACCTGATGGGAATTAACCTGTGTTTGTGTGTCTTCCCCAGTGACCACACCCTTTAAAAGGAGAGAGAAAGCAGAGAAAGGGAGCTCTCTCCCTGACCAGAAGACTTGTATGTGTGTGCGTGTGTGGCTGGGAGAGTGTGAAAGGCTTAGCTGAAAAGCTGAAAATAAAGAGTTTTGAGAACTTAGTTCTGGCCTGCCGTGCTTCTGTGCTCCACCCACCTGGTCAGATACAACAACAGAATACCAAATACTGAAATAATGAATAGATGTGTGGTCCCAACCATTGAGAGCATAGTTGCTAAAAGCTCAGTTACAATGAGTGGGACATGTAGCACGCATGGATGACAACCGGATGCCAAAGATGGTATTTTGTGGCCAATTGAGCAGTGGTACCAGAAACACAGGGAGACCCATGCTGAGGTACAAGGACACACTGAAGAAAAATGTCAAAAAGTGCAAGCTAGTACCAAATAATCTACAAACCAAGGCCTTGGATCGAACTAAATGGAGGCTCATATGCAGAATATTTTGAGGAGTAGAGATGCAGGGAGGTCCAGGAAAGGTGTGCCCATCACAAAGCCCACAGCTTACTGCCCCATCCACTCTTGAGTTCGCCTGCAGCACTCGCAACTTGATATACAAGTCCAGGATTGGCCTACTTTTACATATGAGGTGACACCACTTAAGAAATGAGGACTAATACCAACCAACAAACTGCTAAAACCATTATCTGTCGACCATGATGGGAGAGTTTATTACTATAGGTTCACCATACTTTAATGTTCACATCAAATATAAGAATGAAAAAAGTGTGATCTCTGTGACTTTGCTTGGGGCATGAATGTTGACAATACAGTATATAAGTAACAACAACAATAATAATAATAATAATAATAATAATAATAATAATAATAATTGCCCTTTCAGTTGGGAAGATGTTATTTATTATGATTAGGGCTATTAATGTGTTTGCTTGAATATTGCACAGCAGAGAACTGTTAAACATCGATAAATTATATTGTGCTGGATACAGCATGGTACAGACTGTCTCCCCTTTTTACTCTCAATTACACACACACACACACACACACACAAGATTGATTGTCATAATGAACATTTGAATTTCCACCTTTCATAGCATGAATAACATCTGCCAGCTCCATTAATAAACCAATGACAGGCTGCTTTTGATGTCATCATTACTGAACCTTTATCATAAAAAAGAGGAGCCATAGTAAATTGCCATCATATTTCTTTTTCTGCACATTCACTACTAAATGAAATGATTTTCAAAGGATAGTGAGATGACTGATTTTCAATTTGGAGAGTTACTGGTGTGTTGGATTGCAATTATCCTGAACAAAACCAAGGGTGGTTTGTGAGATTGCTATACATAAAAAGTCATGATGTAATATATGATAATGGAAAAAGAAGCCCATAATGTGCATATCACAAAACTGTAGACAGCTGTGTATCTGTTGCTGTGTGCCACAGAAAACCTGTCTTTCACACATCTCTTAAATGTTTGATTGAGAATCCAGCATTTCAATTAACCTGACAATAAAAAATACACTTATATACAGAACAAATGTATGGTTTTATGCTAATTATTTTATGAAAAGCATACTAAGCACTTTAAAGAAACCAAATTTTTGTTGTTGTTTCTAAAAGATGAGAAACTGAATATAAGGCAGCTTTTCACTGTGAGATCATGCCTTGCTTAGAATTGGCTTTGCTCCCTTCATTAACAGGATTAGAATCATACAAGCATAGATTTTACTTCCAGACCATGCCACCTTGAATGAGGACTTAATGTCTTATGCACAATCTTATCTGACATTAATGAACAATTATGCAGAGTCACCACTTTCCATAATCAGTGTGGATAAGATATTTGAACTGAGATTCTGTTTAATTTTCAAATCATTAATCCATTCTGTCAAGGAAATGACAGGTGAAATATTTATTACAGTTTATACTATATAAATTAATACCACAGCGATGCAGAATGTTTGATTCTAATTGGTGAGAAGGTATTGATAAATATTCAGCACAGCTTTGGCAGTTGTTCTGCCAAAGTCATCTGCATTTGTGAAGTGATCAGTAGCCTGATAGCTCCAGATTGCAACAACCAACACACAACATACATTATACAGTTACATGACCATGTTATAATGGTTAAACAGATACTTTCAGTAGCTTTCAAACAATACCATCCATCTGCCTCTGAGATAGCTGACTTTGGAGCTCACAATGTTTCAGGCTATCATTTTCAATGTTCCCAGATCAGGCACTTTACTTATTAGTCAGAAGTTTTAGGGGAATTTATTTTATTTAGAATTTATTTTATACCAGAGGAATTTGTGTACAAAGGGACAGCAAGTTAAGCAAGACAAGTCCCCGCTTTTAATCTACAATCCTAAATCATAAAAAGTTGGGGCCATACAGAAAATGCAAATAATAATAATAATAATAATAATAATAATAATAAAAAGAAAGCAGTGACTTTTAAATTTACTTATATTTAATTGGAGACACTATGAACCCAAGCTATTTCATGTTTTGTCTGGTCAACATCATGTCATTTGTTAATATATATTCATTCCCACATTTCAGGCTTGCAACACGTTCCAAAATAAGTTGGGACAGAGGCAATTTAGAGCTAGTAATGAGGTAAAACAATTAAATAATGATGTGATTTGAAGCAGGTGATGTCAACAGGTGATTGTAATCATGATTTGGCACAAAATCAGTGTCCAGGAAAGGGCTAGTCTTTGAGGAGCAAAAATGGGCCAAGGCTCTCCAGTTTGTCAACAAATGTATGTGAAAATTAATGAAATGTTAAAAAACTAGAAAAGCACTCGGAGAGTGCAGACCTCAGCCAAGAATCCTTTAAAAAAATCTGGGATCCAGAAGGTGATCTGGATCACTGCCAAAATGTAATAGATTGTTACTTGTGCCCAGTCACACCTCTGGAAAAAATTTCAGAGCAATCCGTTCATAACTTTTTCTGTAATGTTGCTAACAGACAAACCAACAAACAAACAAACAAACCAACGCTACCGAAAACATAACCTCCTTGGCGGAGGTAAAAAAACAATATTCCTCAAAGAAAGATATGAAGGTATTTGGATATTTTACCCTCTATGGTGCATAATATCATTAAATGATTCAAGGAATCTGGAAGAATTTCAGTGTGTAAAGGCCAAGGGCGCAAGCCTAAGCTGAACACCTGTGATCTCTGATCCCTCAGATGGCACTGCATCAAGAACCTTCTCTGGGCTCGGAGGCATCTTGGATGGAACATTACACAGTGGAAACATGTATTGTGGTCAGACAAATCAGAATTCTAGGTCTTTTTTGTATGAAATAGGTGTGCTCTGGACCAAAGATGATAAGAACCATGCAGACTGTTAACAGCAACAAGTCCAAAAGCCAGGGACTGTCATGGTATGGGGTTGTGTTGGTGCTCTTGGCAAAAGAAACTTACACTTGTATGATTGCAGGGTTCAAGATATCTTTTCCAGGGATATTTCAACAAGACAATGCAAAACCACATTCTGAACACATTACAAAGGCATGGCTGTTGAAGAAGAGGGTGCCCGTCCCCTCTTCCCCAATAGAAAATGTGTGGTGAATTCCTAAATGAAAAATATGACAATAACTCTTAACTGTTGCATAACTTAACACCTGTTTGCAGGAAGAATTGGACAAAATAACACCTGAATCGTTTCATCACTTGGTGTCTTCAGTTCCTAAAAATCTTTATGTGTTGCGAGAAGGAATGGCAACATAAAGTGTCCCAAAATATTTTTTTAAATGTGTTGCAAGAATCAAAATTGAAATGTGTTTATTTTAGAAAAAAAATTCATGACTTAAAACATCAAATAATGTGCTGTTGTTTTGAGTGCAATACAGGTCAAATATTACTGACAACTCATTGTTTTCTATTTTAATTTCAATTTAAACATACTGTCCCAACTGTTTCTGATTTGGGGTTGGAGGTCAAAAACATATTTAAATGTTTGATATGACGATAAGTCTCAATGGGTATGACAACTGACAGAAGGCACCAAGATTACAAGCAAACACCATTTAGTTACCATCCATCCATTATCTGGTGCTGCTTATCCTGTACAGGGTCACAGGCAAGCTGGAGCCTATCCCAGCTGACTATGGACAAGCCATTTATTTGCAACAATTTTAAATTAAGCAATACTTACTGACATTTATCTCATCTCATTATCTCTAGCCGCTTTATCCTGTTCTACAGGGTCGCAGGCAAGCTGGAGCCTATCCCAGCTGACTATGGGCGAGAGGCGGGGTACACCCTAGACAAGTTGCCAGGTCATCACAGGGCTGACACATAGACACAGACAACCATTCACACTCACATTCACACCTACGGTCAATTTAGAGTCACCAGTTAACCTAACCTGCATGTCTTTGGACTGTGGGGGAAACCGGAGCACCCGGAGGAAACCCACGTGGACACGGGGAGAACATGCAAACTCCGCACAGAAAGGCCTTCGCCGGCCACAGGGCTCGAACCCGGACCTTCTTGCTGTGAGGCGACAGTACTAACCACCGTGCCGCCATAATTTTAATTAAAATATAAAAAAAAGCTTATACACACACCAGCCACTTTATTAGAAACACCTAGATGCCTGCTGTTTTATGCAGTTATCTAATAAGCCAATCCCTTGACAGCAGCACAATGCATAAACTCATGCAGATACAAATCAAGAGCTTCAGTTAATGTTCACTTCAAACATCAGAATGAGAAAAATTGTGATCTCTATTACTTTCACTGTGGCATGAGTGTTGGTGCTAGATGGACTGGTTTGAGTATTTCAGAAACTGCTGATCTCCTGGGGTTTTCACACACAACAGTCTCTAGAATTTACACAGAATGGTGCAAAAAAAAAAAAAAACATTGAGTGAACAACAGTTTTGTGGGTGGAAACGCCTTGTTGATAAGAGAGATCAGAAGAAAATGGCCAGATTGGTTCAAGCTGCCAGGAAGGATATAACAACTCATAGCAACTCTTTACAACTGTGGTGAGCAGAAAAGCATCTCAGCATGCAACAGCAGAAGACCACATTGGATTGCATTCCTGCCAGCCAAGAAGAGGAATCTTAGAATCAAGAACAAGTTCCTATTAAAGTGGTCAGTGAGTGTATTTGTAAGGAACAAAGGAGAATTCTATATGAGTAAGTCCTATGATAAAACACATGATAGTCTGATGTGTGATAAGATGCAGCTTCATTTAATTGAGCAAACACAGATTTCTTTCATGTTGGCTATAAACATATGAAAAACATCCTTGCCAAATGTTGATACTCCTGTCTGAAACAGTCAGAGTGATCAGAAATCCTCCTTGTAACATATTTTCATTATTGCTAAGAATTATTTTGGTGTTAAGATACCAGTTTTCCTTGATATAGTCAACAGTGCAATCTACAAAATCTATGATAAGATTCAGCAAACCAATATGGAGTCTAACTGGAGTGCAAGTAAACAGCTTATGTCCTAGTTATCTAGTTATTATGGGATATCTTTGGCTGTGTAGTACCTGCAAAACCTAAAGCCAACACTAAAACTCAATAAAAACTCAACTAAAACTAGTCAGTTTCTCAAAATAAAACTCAAACTACTTATGCATTTATAAAATAAACTAAAACTTACATAATAAAAACAAACTAAAAGACTAAAAATAAAAACAAGTGAAATTTTCAAAATTATAATAATTCTGGTTGGAAGTAAGAAAAATGGGCAAATGTAAGGATCATAATGACTTTGACAAGGGCCACATTATGATGGCAGGAGGACTGGGTCAAAGCATCTCCGAACATCAGGTCTTGTGGGGTATCGCCAGTATACAGGGGTTAGTACCTAGACAACTGGTGAACTATTGACAGGATCATGGATTCCCAAGGCTCGTTGATGCACATGGGGAGCAAAGGATAACCCATCTGCTCTGATCCCACAGAAGAGCTACTGTAGCACAAATTGCTGAAAAAGTTAATGCTGGCTATGACAGAAAGGTGTCAGAACCCACAATGCAGCACATTTTGCTGTGTTATGGGGCTGAGTAGCCACAGACCGGTCAGTATGCCCATGCTGATGGCTTCATAGCTCAGGAGTTAGAGTGCTGGTATTGTAAACCAGGGGTTGTGAGTTCAAATCTTGCTGGGGCCTGCTCATGTTCATTCAAGAAAACTGAATTTGAGGAAATAATTCCTTAATACTAGTGAAATTATCTTGCTGCATGGACAGATAATTTTATTTGTCAAGACATCTTGGAGGGGAGTATGGTGGTGTAGTGGTTAGCGCTGTCACCTCACAGCAAGAAGGTCCAGGTTTGAGCCCCATGGCTGATGAGGGCCTTTCTGTGTGGAGTTTGCATGTTCTCCCTGTGTCCGCATGGGTTTCCTCCGAGTGCTCCGGTTTCCCCCAAAGACATGCAGGTTAGGTTAACTGGTGACTCTAAATTGACCATAGGTGTGAATGTGAATGGTTGTCTGTGTCTATGTGTCAGCCCTGTGATAACCTGGTGACTTGTCCAGGGTGCACCCCGCCTTTCGCCCGTAGTCAGCTGGGATAGGCTCCAGTTTGCCTGCGACCCTGTAGAACAGGATAAAGTGGCTAGAGATGATGAAATGAAGCCATCTTGGAATAAGTTGGTTACAACCTAGAACTAGTTTTAATAATCTCAGAGTTGGTGTCTTGCATTCTTCTACACTGCAAAAATGATATCTTAACAAGTGAGAATATCTTGAATATAGCTGAAACAATCTAGCATTTCCTATTAGAAGGATACCATTTAATCAGATGGGTTAAATGCAAAGGGCGGCACATGCTTGAGTGCACATGTGACAAATAAAGGCTTCTTTTTCTGACCACTGTCCACCATCAAAAGTGCCTACAATGGACATGTGAGCATCAGAACTGGATCATGGAGCATTGGAAGAAGGTGTCCTGGTCTGATGAATCATGTTTATTTTACATCATGTGGATTGCCAGGTGCATGTGTGTCATTTACCTGGGGAAGAGATGACACCAGGATGTACTATGGGAAGAAGGCAGGATGGTGGCAGCAGTGTGATGCTCTGTGCAATGTTCTGCTGCAAAATTTTGGGTCCTGGCATTCATGTGGATGTTACTTTTATACGTACCACCTATCTAAACACTGGTGCAGACCAAGTACTCCACTTCATGGCAATGGTATTCCTTAATGGCAGTGGTCTCTTTCAGCAGGTTAATGCAAGAAAGGATAAAGACATTCAAGGTGTTGACTTGGCCTCCAAATTCCCAGATTTCAATCTGATTGAGTATCTGTGGGATGTGCTGGACAAACAAGTTCAATCCACGGAGGCCCCACTTCTCAATTTACAGGACTTAAAAGATCTGCTGCTAAGGTCTTGGTGCCAGATACACTGCCTTGAAAAAGTATTCATACCCCTTGAACTTTCTCACATTTTTCCACCTTACAACCACGAACTTAAAAAGTTTTTTACTGAGATTTTATGTGATAGACCAACACAGAGTAGCACATAATTGTGAAGTGAAACGAAAATGATAAATGGTCTTCAAAATTTTAAACAAATACAAATCTGAAAAATGTGATGTGTATTAGTATTCAGCCCCCTGTACTCTGATACCTCTAAATACAATCCAGTGCAATCAATTGCCTTCAGAAGTCATCTAATTAGTTAATAGAGTCCTACTGTGTGTAATTTACGCTCAGCATAAATACACTTGTTCTGTGAAGGCCTCAGTGGTTTGTTAGAGAACACTGAAGAACAAAGAGCATCATGAAGACCAAAGAACTCACCAGACAGGTCAGGGATAAAGTTCTGGAGAAGTTTAAAGCAGGGTTAGGTTATAAAAAAATATCCCAAGCTCTGAACATCTCAGGAAGCACTGTTCAATCCATCATTCAAAAATGGAAAAAGTATGGCACAACTGCAAACCTACCAAGATATGGCCATCCACCTAAACTGACAGAGCGAGCAAGGAGAGCACTGGTCAGAGAAGCAGCCAAGAGGCCTATGATCACTCTGGAGGAGCTGCAGAAATCCACAGCTCAGGTGGGAGAATCTGTGCACAGGACAACTATAAGTCGTACACTCCACAAATCTGGCCTTTTTGGAAGAGTGGCAAGAAGAAAGCAATTGTTGAAAGACAGGCATAAGAAGTCCCGTTTGCAGTTTGCCAGAAGCCATGTAGGGGAAACAGCAAACATGTGGAAGAAGGTGCTTTGGTCAGATGAGACCAAAGTTGAACTTTTTGGCCTAAATGCAAAACGCTATGTGTGGCGGAAAACTAACACTGCTCATCACCCTGCACACACCATCCCCACTGTGAAACATGGTGGTGGCAGCATCATGCTATGGGGATGCTTTTCTTCAGCAGGGACAGGGAAGCTGGTCAAGGTTGATGGGAAGATGGATGGAGCTAAATACAGGGCAATCCTGGAAGAAAACCTGTTGGAGGCTGCAAAAGACTTGAGACTGGGAAGGAGATTCACCTTCCAGCAAGACAATGACCCTAAACATACAGACAGAGCTACAATGGAATGGTTTCGATCAAAGAATATTCATGTGTTAGAATGGCCCAGTCAAAGTCCACACCTAAATCCCACTGAGCATCTGTGGCAAGACTTGAAAATTGCTGTTCACAGACGCTCTCCATTCAATCTAGCTGAGCTTGAGCTATTTTGCAAAGAAGAATGGGCAAAAATTTCAGTGTCTAGATGTGCAAAGCTGGTAGGGACATACCACAAAAGACTTGCAGCTGTAATTGCAGCAAAAGGTGGCTCTACAAAGTATTGACGCAGTAGGGCTGAATACTAATGCACATCACATTTTTTCAGATTTTTATTTGTTTAAAATTTTGAAGACCATTTATCATTTTCATTTCACTTCACAATTATGTGCTACTCTGTGTTGGTCTATCACATAAAATCTCAATAAAAAACTTTTAAGTTCGTGGTTGTAAGGTGGAAAAATGTGAAAAAGTTCAAGGGGTATGAATACTTTTTCAAGGCACTGTACTACAGTACATCTTCAGAGGTCTTGTGGAGTCCATGCCTTGATGGGTCAGAGCTCTTTTGGTGGCATGCATACATTACTTTTGGGCAGTACACAATGGCAATAATATGATTGTACTGTATATGTGATTCATTTTCTGACTTTTTGCAGGTATGTGTAGAAAATATTTTTGAGTAAATGCACTAGCATTACCGGTATGTTTTCTCTGGTGCTTGCTTGATATAATACACTTTACAATTTGCAGAGCTTTTGAGTCATAAAACACCTAAACAGAAAAGGGATATACTGTACTGTAGACATAACACCTCTCCCCTCAGTCTCACACACTGACCAGGTGTGCTGTATTTGTGAAAGGACTCATATAATTGCATTTCAAATGAGCTTCAAGGCTTCCATTTCTTTTCAAGCTCTGACAAATGATTTATTTTGCTAGCAGTAACCTCAGAAAAGAAACAGGATAAAATTGGATTTTCTATCCCATTTTCTATCCTCCCCAGCGCCGACAGTGATTAGGTCCCTGTTTGGACTCTCATTTCCCTGTGGACTGATGCATTTCAAAAGGTTTTGTATTGGGATCAGAGTTGGGTTCACCAACACATTGTATGGATGATAAGATTGTCAGCACATGTACACAGTGCAGGATGAGTTTAAAGAATCATGATGCAGGTGCATGATTATGCCTCCCAAAAGGCCCAGACACTCTTTTTAAGAGTGTGTACTATGAAAACTGGAAGTAGGCGAGATGTAATCGGTTCAAAAACCATTAGCTTACAACATAGTACATTATATCATATACACCTTATCTCAAAAGCATTTTGAAGTTTTCACATTTTTATATTTTTAATTGTTCAACACACAAATGACATTTAGGCTACATCAGCCCACCTATTAGCGAGACATTACATCCCATACTATCATTAATATTATAATGTTCATGCATTAATTCTTTCATCTTATTCTATGCATGTGTGTGTTTTTTTTATAACATTGACAGATCATTTGATCATCTGTCACCATATCAAATGCTAGTTCTAAGGATAATTTAACAGGCTTATTGTCATTGTATAAAACATTTAGTTCTTTCAATCTTCAAAGCCCACTGTTTTAACATGTGCTTAAAAGTTCACCTTTAGAATATTATGCATACATGAATACAAGTTGCATCAGTGTTGGAGTCTACAAGAAGCTCTGATTCCCAGAACACACCACAGCATATAATCATGGCTGACATGAACTTCACTTCCCATTACCCATGGTCTTTGTCCCGTTCACAGTCACTGGCCTTTTAATCACACACACCTGAACATAATCATACCATGCTGTGTTATTTCACTTACAGTGGTGCTTGAAAGTTTGTGAACCCTTTAGAATTTTCTATATTTCTGCATAAATATGACCTAAAACATCGTCATATTTTCACACAAGTCCTAAAAGTAGATAAAGAGAACCCAGTTAAACAAATGAGACAAAAATATTATACTTGGTCATTTATTTATTGAGGAAAATAATCCAATATTACATATCTGTGAAAGGCAAAAGTATGTGACCTCATCTCATCTCATTATCTCTAGCCGCTTTATCCTGTTCTACAGGGTCGCAGGCAAGCTGGAGCCTATCCCAGCTGACTATGGTCAAAAGGCGGGGTACACCTTGGACAAGTCGCCAGGTCATCACAGGTATGTGACCTTTGCTTTCAATATCTGGTGTGACCCCCTTGTGCAGCAATAACTGCAGCTAAACATTTCTGGTAACTGTTGATCAGTCCTGCACACTGGCTTGGAGGAATTTTAGCCCATTCCTCCATACAGAACAGCTTCAACTCTGGGATGTTGGTGGGTTTCCTCACGTGAACTGCTCGCTTCAGGTCCTTCCACAACATTTTGATTGGATCAAGGTCAGGACTTTGACTTGGCCATTTCAAAACATTATTCTTCTTTAACCATTCTTTGGTAGAATGACTTGTGTGCTTAGGGTTATTGTCTTGCTGCATGACCCACCTTCTCTTGAGATTCAGTTCATGGACAGATGTCCTGACATTTTCCTTTAGAGTTTGCTGAATTCATTGTTCCATCAATGATGGCAAGCCGTCCTGGCCCAGATGCAGCAAAACAGGCTCAAACCATGATACTACCACCACCATGTTTCACAGATGGGGTAAGGTTCTTATGCTGGAATGCAGTGTTTTCCTTTCTCCAAACATAATGCTTCTCATTTAAACCGTGAAGTTGTATTGATCTCATCCACCCACGAAACATTTTTCCAGTAGCCTTCTGCCTTGTCCACATGATCTTTAGCAAACTGCAGACAAGCAGCAATCTTCTTTTTGGAGAGCAATGGCTTTCTCCTTGCAACCCTGCCATGCACACCATTGTTGTTCAGTGTTCTCCTGATGGTGGACTCATGAACATTAACAATAGCCAATGTGAGAGAAGCCTTCAGTTGCTTAGAAGTTACCCTGGGGTCCTTTGTGACCTCGCCAACTATTACACGCCTTGCTCTTGGAGTGATCTTTGTTGGTCGACCACTCCTGGGGAGGGTAACAATGGTCTTGAATTTCCTCCATTTGTACACAATCTGTATGACTGTGGATTGGTGGAGTCCAAACTCTTTAGAGATGGTTTTGTAACCTTTTCCAGCCTGATGAGCATCAACAACGCTTTTTCTGAGATCCTCAGAAATCTCCTTTGTTCATGCCATGATACACTTCCACAAACGTGCTGTGAAGATCAGACTTTGATAGATCCCTGTTCTTTAAATAAAACAGGGTGCCCACTCACATCTGATTGTCATCCCATTGATTGAAAACACCTGACTCTAATTTCCCCTTCAAATTAACTGCTAATCCTAGAGGTTCACAGAGTTTTGCCACTCACAGATATGTAATATTGGATCATTTTGCTCAATAAATAAATGACCAAGTATAATATTTTTTTTTTATCTCATTTGTTTAACTGGGTTCCCTTTATCTACTTTTAGGACTTGTGTAAAAATCTGATGATGTTTTAGGTCATATTTATGCAGAAATATAGAAAATTCTAAAGGGTTCACAAACTTTCAAGCACCACTGTACAATTCTCTAAGTAATACAGTACTCAGTGTAGCTTTACCTGAACTTGCCAAGCCTTGATTTATGTGTATGCCCATTCTGGCTTTGTATCTTGATTCTTGTTTTGTGATTTCTGGATTTTGCCCTGACATTGACCACAAACCAGTGTGACGCAGTGTGATGCAGTTTCCTGTCACGTAATTCCTGTTTTTGAATTGTTTGCCACAAGTCTTTTTTTCTTTCAGTGTCAGTGTTTAATAGACAGTCTTTTTAATCTTTTCTACAAATAATTTTCCACAATCATTTTCATTTTTGTTGTGTTTTAATTTTCCCTTCTTCCCCATTTTAATTTTTTTCGGAAAACGCCAAAATGTTGCTTTTTTCCTTCCTGTGCAAAGACAGCAATCGGAAGCCATCCACATCAGATCTACTTTAATGTGAACAGATCTTCGATTAAAGGTACATAAATCATTATCATGGCATACATTCAGCTTGTTCAGTGTGTTAAGTGCAGGATGTTCAGTCATTCTTCCTCTGTTATTAGTGATAGCTTTCTTTGTGATGTGTATATTAAGCCCTGTCCACACGGCAACGGATTCAGGTGAATCTGATAAAATTGTTTATCGTTTCGCCCTGGCGTCCACACGGCACCAGCCTTTTGGGTGCCCCAAAACGAAATATTTTGAGAACGGGTTCCAGAGTGAAAAAATCTGGCAACGGTGCCGTTGCGAAGTCATCTGGATGAGTAGAATGGATTTGTTTACGATGACGTCACAACCACATGACTAGAACAAGCAGCACTCTCGCGCGCATCATTCGTAACAACAGAAATTGAAATTGTTTACGCATTAACCTGACTGACCTGCCAGACAGAAAATTTACACCTGCTTTGATGAACAGAAAGTACAGCCTTCCACACAAAGCAACAGTTACCTGACTATAATGGAGGCAGAGGGGAAAAGGGTCAGAAGACCCTTCAACAGACTGTTTTGTATGAACCACTGCATTGCATTCACTTTTGTATACAGCTTTTCTTTTAAATAAACAAGTAACTGAACCATTTCTTGAATTTCTTTTTTTTATTGGATAAGACTGCTTTTCAAAATGTTCACACACCAGTGGCGGCTGGTAGTCTTTCAAACAGGGGAGGCTGGTCGGTTACGATATTTCCAGATTTTAAAAGAAAAAAGAAAAAACACATCAATTTTGCCCATACTCTTGCCTCTGATGTGGCTGATTGTTGGCAGGGTCACAAACTGTGAAATAACAGGTTCTTTTGGCCCATTAGCCTACTGTCCAATATACATGATGGTGGTGTTGGGGGGGTATATTTTAACATTTTATATTTTAAAATTGTGGCATGTGGCATGTTGTTTAAAAATTGATCATTATTGAAAGCAGCTCTTTGTCAGGAACCTCAGCAGTAACAGCAGAGTGTTCTGGAATAGGCACAAGCACTGACCTTGGGGAGCCAAACATAGAGCTGGGTGCCACACATTTCATTCAGTGACACTTTCCCTATATTTTACTTCTTTTGACTGAGAAATGTTTTATTGACAATTTTGATAACCCTTCACTTTTAATCCAGGTCTGTAGTGTGAAATATTCTCAGCTGTGTTTTTGTTTAAAAATGTTTTCCAAATTGTAGCTGTGTTTAATTCATATCCAGAAAAATATATATTCCAATATAATATACTCAGCATAAACATTTTAAATAGATTCTATATTTTTGGTCCATCCATGACATATTACTAAAGTAGCCTATTTACTGTTGTTGATGTGGGTCACTTGCTGTTAGCCAATTCACTTTCTCGTACCAGGAGAGCTGAAAGGAACGAGTATTATTCCCTACCTTTTTCACCAAGTCAATTTGAGGCGTTGGTCTACCCTGCTCTTTAATTTTAATTTTTTCCTCGAAAGGAAGACTGGCAAATGGCTTCGCCAAAATTAAATCAGCAATGCTTGGCATCCGTGCGCAGCTTTCTTGCTAGCTGACTAGCCCCCTCAAGTTCAAGTTCAGTCACTCAAATAAACAAAATTTCTGGAACTAAGATGGCAAATTGACAACACTATATTTACACTTTATTTACAATGAAAATATATACAAACTAAAAAAGCTGGTAGAAACCGTATGAAATCGAAATGTAAGCTGATCTCTTACAATACACCACACCCCTTGCGAATCCGCATGGGACTGAACTGAAATTCACCGCTGCCTGTCTATAGTTGAAACGAGCTGTCAATCAAAGAAAATATCCGGCCGCTTTCACCAATCACCAGTCTCCTCACGGAAACTGCCATATCCCTCCCACTGTGAGGCTCGGAGTCCGTAGGCGGGCATTTTCGCAGTATTTGTCCAATAACCGTCTTGCATTTTGAGATTGAAAAGCGCATAGCTCCCAAATGCCATTGAAGTCCACTGAGGCTGGGCTGCATCGCGCTGTCACGAGGGGGGAAAAACTCACGCACACATTAGGCGAACTTGGGAAAGTTATAACGGAATGATTTCGCACTGTAGTTGGGTTGAGCACATATATTTCTATGATTCTGGATCTGAAATAGCAATTTTATAACTTTGCTATTTCAGATCCAGAATTTTTAGAGGAGGCTGAGCCTCCCTCGTTGTCTTAGAGCAGGGGTGCCCAAATTGATCCATAAAGGGCCATGTGGCTGCAGGTTTTCATTCCAGCCATGCAGCAGCACACCTGATTTGGCTCATTCAATCAACTGAACTGTCTTCACACAGTCAAATACTTGCAGCCACACCCACCCTTGATTAAAGGGTGGGTGTGTCAGTTGATTGAATAAGCCAAATCAGGGTGCTGCTGCATGGCTGGAATGAAAACCTGCAGCCACATGGCCCTTTATGGATCAATTTGGGCACCCCTGTCTTAGAGCAATCGCCCGTGTCACACACATTGGTGCTTACATTTCCAAAATGAACTGAAAGAGGCCAGCGCCTCGTTCCCATAACTACCTGCGCTCTTAAAGGGCCAGCGCAGAATTTCCCCACCATTACACACAATGGCAAGCGGAAAAAAATAAACCCGTTACATGCGCATGCGTCCTACTTCTTCTTCTATTGTTCTGGTGTCTCCGATGGGACCGTCTTACAGCGCACGTAGTGGTGTGGCATGTGTATTGCATCGTTTTCAGCAAGCATTGCGTTGCCATATGGACCTGATATTTTACTGATCCGTTGCCCATGTGGACGCGATATTTAAAAAAAAAATCTCGTTGCCGTTGTCGTGTGGATGTAGCCTTAGTTAGCTCTCTGATGGAGAAGATTGCAGCTTTAGAGGTGTGCATCCAGACTCTACAGAGTGTTAGTGAGACCAAGAGCAGTGTAGTTTCTGTTGGGGAAAGTCTGGATGCCTTAGGTGGCGTTAGCAATCCCCAACTTTGGCATTACAGCCCTCACAGCAGAGCGAATGGGTGACGACTCAGCAGCATAATCAGAGTCAAAGCTACCATTGAGGCTTGTTCACGGGAGCACCACTCCTCTCCGCTTGATGTGTCTAACAGGTTTGCTCTCCTCAGTGAGGCAACCGCTGAGAAACCTGAAAGAGCTCTGGTTATAAGAGACTCTATCTTATGGCACATGGAATTAGCTAGGCCTTGAGAGGCACCAACAGCTTTATTTAGGTGTATATGGGGAGTCAGGTAATCTTAGCAAGTAATAGCAAGTAATCTTAGGGTCTTAGACAAGCATAGGTTTTCAAACATAGTTATTCATGTAGGAGCTAATGATATACACCTTCATCAGTCTGAGGTTACTAAAAGTAACTTTGCAGAGGTGTTTAAATTAGCAAAGGTGACGTCAGATACTGTAGTATGCTCTGGCCCCATCCCAGTGCAGTGTAGCGATGTAGCTTACAGCAGGTTATGGTTGCTGAACTGGTAGTTGTCCAGGTGGTAGTCTGAAAACAATGTGGACTTTATAGATAATTGGAGTACTTTTGAGGGCAAGGTTGGCCTGTTAGGGTGGGATTATATCCATCCCACTTGGGAAGCTGCTACTCTCATTTCTTGCAGCATTGCTCATAGTTTCAGAATAGGCCTAGTTAATCTGTGACAATCCAGAGCCAAGGCCAGGGAGCAGATGAACAGGCTAAATTGAGTGTCTGCTAGCTGGACAGAATCATCACTCAGGTTCCATTATATCGAGACTGTGTCTGTTCCCCAAGCCATACAAAAAAGTAGAAATACTCTGAGAGTTTGTTCTAGTAATCTAATTAATATAAAATTAGATCATACTGATTGTACAGCCACTGCCAGCACCTTTGAGTCAAAGGTAGGACTATTAAATAACAGCTCTCTTACAGCTAAAGTGCTAACTGTTGATGAACTTATTATTGATCAGGATTTTAATGTCCTGTGTTTAACAGAAACATGGATTAACCAAATAAGTAGGTAGCATTAAATGAAGTTACTCCTCCTGGATACAGTTATATACATCACCCTCGTCTAACTGGCAGAGGAGGAGGCGGCACAGTTATTTATAATGATTATCTAGGCATGACACAAAAACCTGGTTATAAATTCAATATTTTTTAAGTTCTTCATACTAATATAACATTTACCCACAAAAAATAAGTCTACCTAGTTAATTACGTTACTTCTTATTTACAGGCCCCCAGGGCCGTATTCTGAATTTCTTTCTGAATTTGCGGATTTCATCTCAGACCTGGTCATTTCCTTAGACAAAGTTTTAGTTGTTGGAGACTTTAATATTCACTTTGATAACTCAGAAGACTCTCTGAAAACAGTGTGCATGCCCATTCTAGGTTCAGTAGGAGTTAATCAGAACATCATAGGACCTACTCATAATGGTGGTCACACTCTCGAACGAATACTAAGATTCGGATTAAATATAGATATAGAAAATATAGTCACACTTCTACAGTTTGAAGCTACCTCAGGTCATTATCTCATCTTATTCAAAATTTATTCAAGCAATAATATATATACCTTGCCACGCTACTGTGTCAAACATACATTCCCATCAACTACTGCACGAAGTTTTATCAGCTGTCTCCAGAGTTATCAACTTTGATTGGCTCACCATCGGACCCCACAGAACTTGATCAGGCAACGGAATGCTTCGAGCCAATGTTCTGCTCTAATTTAGATAATGTAGTTCCGCTTAAAAGAAACATTTATCAGAGAGAAAAAAACCTAGCATCCTAGTATAACAATTACACATGCACCTTAAAAGAGATCACCCGAAAATTAGAACATAAATGGCGTCAAACAAAACTGGTATGTTCCATAAAACTAGCCTGGAAGGAGAGCCTCTTGAAGTATAGAAAAGCTCTTAGTGCTGCTAGATAAACATATCTCTCCACCCTAATAGAGGATAACAAAAATAATCCTAGATTCCTATTTGACATGACATGGATAGCTTGGACATTTGGGGCGGCATCATTAATGCTGAATGATATACACGTTTCAGAGCAATATGCTGCCATCCAGACAAAATCTTTTTCAGGGAAAGCCTTCCTTCTTTCAGCAAGTCAATGCCAAACCACTTTCTGCACATATTCAAACTACATGGCTCTGTAATAAAAGAATCTGGGTGCTAAACTGGCCTGCCTGACATTTACAGAGTGTTGTTAAAAGTAGAAGTGATGCAACACAGTGGTAAACATGCCCCTGTCCCAACTTTTTTGAAATGTATTAGTGACATCAAATTCAAAATGAGCATATATTTTTCAAAAAAACAATAAAATTTCTCAGTTTCAACATTTGAAATGTTGTCTTTGTGCTATTTTCAATGAAGTATAGGATTTCCACGATTTGCAAAGTATCGCATTATGTTTTTATTTACAGTTTACATAGCGTCCAAAGTTTTTTGGAATTGAGGTTGTATACATGCTTTTAATGTCTATACTATTCCAGCTAATTGGCTCACATAGCCTGAATTCCTTTTCTGTGGACAGTGTTGGAATACATTTGGCACAGCATTGGGTTTGAATCTAACATGACTTGTGTGGCCCAAGAGCTCAGCCTGTAGATTCCTTTCAAAGCAATCGGGCTCAAAATGGTCATTGGAAACAACAGACTTTCTGCCAAAGGAGAGTGTTTCTAAATTGTGATCTGTTCCCAAGTTGTGTAGCCATTGTTTAGTCATTTACATTGCTCAATTGATCAAGCACACCTGTCGATCAAGCACACCTCTGCATCTCCTCTGCATTCCACAATCCCATTGCTCCTCGTGCCGTCAGTCAACTCTACACAGTGTGTCTCGGCCCGGAAACTCCTGTCGAATCTCTTGAACTTTGCAATATCCATGATGATATGCGAAGTCACCCCTGTATCCACCATTAGATCAGACCTTTCTTTTTGACACCACAGCCTAGCTGGGAGACCCTGGCTGGTTCCACTTCCCTGTCGCTTGCCAGGACCTTGTACAGCTTATTGCTTGGCCCCTCTGAACCTTGTCGTGCATTGTCTCTACGCTGTTTCTTTCTGCAGGCGGTGTCCCAGTGTGTGTTGCTTTGACAGTGACTGCACCACTGTTTGCATGGACAGGCCCTTGCTTTGTGTCCTTTCTGCCCACACTTGAAGCATACTATGCCTGCATTCCCCTTGGCTCCCCGGTCACTTGCATTTGCTGTGGAGGGTCTCGTGCTCGGCTGCACTTGCACCTTCATGACATTGTCAGTGGCTGTAGAGCACATTTTCTCGGTTTCTTCGTAGTTCTGTAACTTTGTTTTAAACTTGGCAAAAGCCATGGTCGCATCACTCAGGATTACATGAATGGTAAATGGCTTGAATGATTCAGGTAGTCCTTTCAAAACCATCGCCACAAGCAGCCCATCACTCACCATTTCACCAGCATTTCTCAAAGCTGTTATCACAGTCTCTGTATGTATAACATTCTGTAACACTTTCGCAATTTAACTTCTGCGGTGAGGTCAGCTCGGTATAAAGGCTAACTATCCGTGGCTTTCCTTTGCCCACATAATAGTCCCTTAAAATCTGCAATGCTTTCCGACCATCGTCAGCTGCTTCTGGCATAACCAGCAATAAACTCATCACCCAGGAACTGTATTAGCTCTGCATATGCCTCGGTGTTTCTCGCCCCATCTACTGCCTGTTTACTGTCTTCAGTAGGCTCCTCAAGAATAGTATCCCTCAATCCTTGTAATCTTAGATGCCCTAAGAATTTAGTTTCCCATAGTTCATAATTCTTTTCATCTCTGTCAAAAACTAATCAAGACCAATGACTGCTACTCAATCTATCCATGGTCTTTCTATAGATAGTTTTCACATGACATCACAGAGTCGGGGATTCCCTGGTGGCAGCCATCTTGGAGGGCTAGCTTACCGTACGGGTCACTGAGCACACATTGTAGTGCGCGAGTTACATTCATTTATATATTATTTACATTTATAGTTACATTACTACTATTTAAAGCTAGCAATGGTGCACACCTGTTGTATTCACGGCTGTCGTAATGGGTCAGATGATGAAGTCAAGCGGAGCTTTTATGGAATTCCCACTGTACGGATCGCACGAAGGCGAGCAAACAAACTCAGCATACAAAGGAGAAATCTATGGCTTGCGAGAATCAACCGCAAGGATTATCAGCCTTCCAAACACAGCAAAGTCTGCTCCGATCATTTTATAAGTGGTAAGTTGTTTAAATAAACAATCGTGTTTAAGTTTGTTTTTGGAAACCAAAACATCATGTGAACAATCTCTGGAGAATGCCTAACTGGAACCGCTGAGTGTACGTTTACATTGTAATGTACACTTAATATCGCTCGTTTGTCACATTTCTATTTGAAACTTGTCACTTCATTCACGCAAGGGTCATTTTTGAAAAACATTTTAAGTCTATTCTGTATGATTTAATTTGTGTTTGGGATGCAAACAGCGCGCCCTTTGGCGGATGCCGCCTGAATCGCGCAGATCCGGTTTTTCTTTTTTTAGGGGGGGCGTTGGAGTGTCTGATTATAATTTCAAAGTAAATTCTGTATTAAAATTACTAAATAAGCAAATCCGTTACAGTCCATGAAACAGGAAGTATAAGGAAAAAACCAGTTTAAATCGGGAAGCTGCGCACATTTGTGCAGCCTGAGTGGTGTGCAGGACTGCGCAAATGTGCGCAGCTTCCCGATTTAAACTGTTTTTTTTCTCATCCTTAAACTTCCTATTAATTAAACAGACCTGACAAAGGAATTACACATGACACACTAGTTGTGGGATGTTCATACAAAAAAAAGTTTTTATTTGCTTCATGCACACGGTTTTTATATCTACACATCACATGTCTATTACAATGCATATCATTGGCCCCATGATTGGCCCATTTGTTATACTCTCAAGTCAAAATAAAAGTCCTCCCTAATGCTTGACAATTGAGGGCACATTTCTTACATACATGTCAACACTTTGTACTCTGCAATTTCTCAACAATATTTGGTACATCTGGCTGCATCACGGTGTCAGGAGCAGTGAGACAATCAAGATACAGGAAACCTATCAACAATACTATGTCAGTTTCAGTTCTTTATTTTTGCACAATAAAAATTACATAAAAAATAAAGAATTATATAAAGTGCAGGGAGAGGCAAAAAAAACCAAATGGGCTTATTTAAAAGCCTCCACCTATAGTTAAAATTTCATAATTATAAAGAATAGAAAATTAACATACAAATAATATTATAACTACATAAAATAATAAACTAATAATAAAAAACCATATGTATAACATCAACAACAAGTTATAATGACAAACAAAAACAGCTGAAAATAAATAAATAAATAAAAATATGAACAATGAAATAAAAATGTTATGTATGAATTAGAATTTCAAAACAGCAGTTAAATGGGCTTTTAAACATCCTTTGAAACATTTTATAGAGAGGCAGTTCTTTGCCAAATGGGAAAAACTATTCCATAATTTGGAACCCCTAAATTTGATAGTAAATTAACCTCTGCACATAAGAAATCTTGGAGGATGATGATCAAAAGATTGTCGAGTTGAATACAAATAAATCTGTGAATTAAATTTAAAATAAGTCTTAGAGTGCTCTGGAAAATTTTCATGACTTAAATATACCTTATAAATAAAAACACATATTTGAGAGATATTGATATCATAAATAGTAAGTATTTGAAGTTTCTGAAAAAGAGGTACAGATGAGGCATATGGCTCAGATCGGGTTGCCATCCTAACAAAACGTTTCTGCAGGACCAAAATTCTGTGACGTGTAGTAGGAAAAGTGCTTGCGCAAACTATATTACAATATGAAAGATATGGATAAATTAAACTATAATAATGTATAAGAAGACAGTTTGGGGTAACAAGATTACTAATCCTCCTAATTATACCAATATATTTATGTATTTTTTTTTTGCTAACTCAGTCAATATGTGCTTTCCAACTCAAACTCATCAAAAAAAATTCCCAGGAATCTTGTTGTTGAGACTTGAGGTATCTCAACAGACTGAATTGTAACTTTACAAAAGTACTTAGAATATGATTTTTACCACAAAATATTATATATTTAGATTTTTTTATATTCAGAGATAACTTATTTAATCTGAACCATGCAGCATATGTAATTAAACCAACATTAACATTTTTAATCAGAGAATTAAAATTTGAATGAGAATGAACTAAAGTTGCATCATCTGCAAACATTATTGGAGAAAGAATATTTGAGACATTTGATAAATCATTAATATAAATAAGAAATAATAATGGTCCAAGAATGGACCCCTGTGGGACCCCACAAAGTAGTGTAGCTTTGTTGGAATAGCATCCATTAATACAAACAAACTGTCTTCTGTTTGAGACATAGCTTTTTAACCATTCAAACGTAGAATCATGAAAACCATATTTATGCAATTTTTTCAATAAAATATGATTGTTGACTGTATCAAAAGCTTTTGAAAAGTCAATGAATATACTACAGGTAAATTCATTATTTTCTAATGCAGAGGTAACTTTGTCAATCAAATGAAGCAAAGTCGTATAAGCGGAATGATTTTTCCGGAAACCATACTGATGTTTGTAAAGAATTGAATTAGAATCTAGGTGAAAAATAATCCTTTTGTAAATAATTTTTTCTAATATTTTTGAAAAACATGGCAAAATAGATATGGGTCTATAATTATTAAAACAACACGGATCATCCGCTTTAAACAGAGGAATAACTTTGGCAACTTTTAAATCCTCTGGTATAACACCTGTTTTCATAGACCAAGAAAAAATATAAACCAGTGGCTTCAAAATTGACTGCTTGACCTGTTTAACAAGGAATGCAGAAATGTTATCATGGCCAGCTGAAGATGTTTTTAGTTCATCAGTAATGTCACTTATTTCTTGAACATCAGGAGGCTTAAAAGAAGAGATAGAAGGATAATTTCCTGTAATAAAATCCAATGGATTACCACAACAAGCAGGAAGTTTACTAGCCAATTCATAACCAATCTCATCTCATCTCATTATCTCTAGCCGCTTTATCCTTCTACAGGGTCGCAGGCAAGCTGGAGCCTATCCCAGCTGACTACGGGCGAAAGGCGGGGTACACCCTGGACAAGTCGCCAGGTCATCACAGGGCTGACACAGACAACCATTCACACTTACATTCACACCTACGGTCAATTTAGAGTCACCAGTTAACCTAACCTGCATGTCTTTGGACCGTGGGGGAAACCGGAGCACCCGGAGGAAACCCACGCGGACACGGGGAGAACATGCAAACTCCGCACAGAAAGGCCCTTGCCGACCACGGGGCTCAAACCCGGACCTTCTTGCTGTGAGGTGACAGCGCTACCCCACTACACCACCGTGCCGCCACAAAAATATTTATTTTTTGCAAATCTAATGGAATGAGTATATTTATTTCTGTAAGATTTATAAACACCATGAGTAAGAGGTGTAGGATTTGAGTCATATTTTCTGTACAGTTTTCTTTTTCCTCAGCAGCTTAAGCAAAATCAACTGTAAACCAAGCTAAAATCATGACTGCATTTCCTAGTAAAACTGCCTATTGGAAAACATTCATTGAAACTAGAACTAATAACTTTCATAAAACTTTGATGTGCAAAATGAGCATTATTTTCTTCATATAGATCATTCCATGAAATACACGCAAGCATATAATTAAATTTAGAAATATTTGACTTGCTCATAATTCTTTTGTGCATCTATTTCTTATTTTGTTTAATTTTATTAGACTTGATTAAAGAATATTGGAATATAGGAAAATGATCTGACAAATCTAAATACAAAACCCCAGATTTCATTCCTTCACTCAAGTTGTTTGTTAAGACGTTATCAAAAAGTTACTGAATTTTCCTTTACTCTTGCAGATTTATAAGAGGAAAAAAGTAACTAGAATAAAGAATATTGAGAAAGTCTGTAGTTAATGTATCTAAATTATTTAAGAGGTTTATATTAAAATCTCCTAAAATATAACAAAGTTTATCCTCCTTGTTTATCAAGTCAAGAGAACTGGAAAGACTTTCATTAAAATCTTTGACAGTAAAATCAGGTGGGCGATAAATAACACCAACTAACATTTTTTCCACCAAAAACACCAAAGAGCTCCACAAAAACAGATTCCACCACAACCCTAACTGACTTCAGGGAGAGATCATCCCTAACTTTAAATTCATAGTCACCAAGAAAAAACAAAGATACTCCACCTCCAGATCTATTCTCTCTTATGTAGTGAACTGAATTATAATTTGGTAATTTAAATATTTCTCTAGAATCTTCTGTAAGCCATGTTTCAGATAGGGCAATAACAGATAAATTATGTTTAAGTGAAGATAAATAATGAATAAATTTGTCATAGTTGCAAGGAAGACTTCTTATATTCAGGTGGAAAGTGGAAAATATATTAGAAGGCATAGAAACACAAGTCATTAAACTGAGTTTCATCATAAAATCTACAAAGATTAATGGCATCAAATGATGAAAAAAATGTAGATCTGGGTCAACATCAAAACTGTAAGAGTCAATTTCAGAGGAATCAAAAGGCTTAAAAATATGGTCATCAAAATCAGATGTGTTGCAGTAGTCCATAGGGTGTAAATATAATATACTGTGGATATGTCATAAAAACAATCAGAGTACTGTAAAATAAGTCATGATGGGCATGACTAAGTATTAGCCCTCCTTTGTCGCGGAGGGTTTTGAATAGGTGGATGAACAATAAGTTTGTCATATCTCAAATATGCAATGTCACCTCTCTCTCGAGCTGCCTTCATTGCAGGGAGTAGATCTTTTCTTCTTTGTCGGACGGTTTCAGAAAAATCCTCATTAATAAAGATGCCTGAGCCCTTCAGATTTTTAGCTTTATCCAGAACAGCAAGTTTGTCCTTCAGCCGCAGGAATCTGACCACAATGGGTCTGGGTTTTTCTAATGGACTCACTACGTTTACATGCACGTCCAAATCGAGCTGCTGTTGGTAATCGAGCAAAGGGTCCCAGCAGGGGTGCCAGAGAAATCCAATCCTACATGCACAAGTGAAATCGGGCTATTGTGCAAGGTGCATTGTGCACCCGAGCCACACGTGGCGCTACACGCCCCATTGTGTTGGTACACTTCCGGTTGTCGTCATGAAGAAGAACTATAGTGTTGCCAGATACTGCTGACGTTTTCCAGCCCAAAACATGTTCAAATCCGCTAAAATGCACTTAAAACCCCCAATCTGGCAACACTAGCAGTTCCGTGTTCAAGCTGTTAGGCTTGCTCTAACAGACTATGGCTACAAACTGTCCTGCGCAGACCACTGTCTTGTAAGACAACTTATTTTGCACAATAATATTTTTCTAAAGTCCATTTTTTGCTTACAAAAAAATATTTTTTTTGCTTACAATTTAACTTATGTCTTAATAAACACACAAAAAGTTCAATTGTTTTGTTTTTATTGACATTCTTCAGATGTTGGACACACACACATATATATATATATATATATATATATATATATATATATATATATATATACACAAATACAATGACTTGTTTATGTACACAATTCACAGCTATGCAACAGCTGTACAGATGTATTTGGTGATATAGTAAGTGAGCTAAATTTTAACAGTGCAAACAATGCCACAAAAAGAAAAGATTCATGCCGTTGTCATGATTCGTTGTCATGCCGACCGAGGCTGTTGTGTTTCCCGCTTGTGGTCTTGTCACTCGTCACTTCCGGAAGTAGCTCGACAAGTAGCTCGATAGGGTATACATGCACAAAGTAGCTCGGCAGAAATCGCATAAACTAGGTCGTGTAGCTCGATTCAGAGAAATCAAGTTCGGTTCAATTTCAGCCGAATTAAGGTGTATACATGGCATTTTAAACTTCGATTTCAGTCGAGCAACGGCAGAAATTCGATTCTCTCTATGTGCATGTAAACGTAGTGACTGGCTTCCCAGTTCTATGAGCCCAGTCCAGCTCTATTTTCAAGTGATCCAGTTGTAATTTTTCACTGAATAGTTTTTCACTTTTTCTTCAGATTCAGACACCTTTTCTTTCACGGACTCTTTGATGCCATCCACAACAATACTATGTCGTCTTGTCTGTCCCTCCAGATATTCAGTCTTGTCTGAGACTGAAATCAAACTTTTACAAATTGTATCCAAATCTGTCCTGATTTCACTACAGTTCTTAGACAAAGTGCCACAAGAGATTTTAAAATCATCAAATTCCTTTTGAGTCATTTCCAGACTCACCTTAAAATCATAAACTTGCTTTGACAGATCATCAATCCTCTTATTAGAAGAATCAACTATGATCTGTACACAAGATTTGAAGCTTTTTTTTGTTGTTCAAGCAAAGTTCTGTAAAGGTCCTTTTGCTGATCCAATAATTCACGCACTTGAGCCATAGTAACATATTCCTCGGTGGTGTAGTTAGAAGCTTTAGGTGGCATTGTTTGATGATCAAGGCCTACTAGGCCTGAAGATTGAGCAGTAGAGTCCCAGAAACACTTCACAAAATACAAACAAAGACCAACAATTTTACTGTAGATATTTGATTAGATTCTTCTTACTTCAAACAGCAGCAAATATTTTGAATTTTAAGTAGGATTCCTCAGATTTTTGTTGGATAGAAAACCAGCCATAAGTTCAGAGAAACACAGCTGCAGCCATCTTGGATAGTCAGCTAGATAGACAACTCATGGTGCTAAACAATTCACTCATGGTGCTAAACAAGGTCACCATCAAGTGTGGCATATAACAAGGGGATGTCATGCTGATCTTTGACTCTCACAAAATGGCAGTATGGCTGCACCTTTGAGGGGAACTTAAAGTGCTGATGACACGTTTTTGACATCTTTGGTGATGTTTTATAACATAAAAAGTAATTCCCGATGATCCATATATTAATTCACGAAGGCGCCTATTTTACAAGTTATGATAAAAAACGCGGCTATTTGGGCAAATTTGACGGGGCTGCAGCACCCAGGGGATGAAAGAGGAGGAGGAGCTATATGACGTCAGCGAAAGAACCTTCCTCCTAACTTACCAGTTTGTTGTTGATGCGGCAGGTGTTCAGTTTATCATTATTAGTATTTTTATTATACATTTTATATATATATATATATATATATATATATATATATATATATATATATATATATATATAGTTATTATGCCTTTGCGTTGTGTTGCCGGCTTTTGCTCCAAAACCCACAAGGATGGGGTAAGTTTATTCAAGTTTCCCAGAGATCCCGAGCTGCATGCGAAGTGGGTGAAGCAAGTCAGGCGCACTCGTGACAAGTGGGAGCCCTCACCAACATCTGTCCTGTGCTCTGAACACTTCGATTTGGATTGTTTTGACACCCTTCCCAGCTTAAAGGAATCTCTTGGGTGTTCAGTTCAGCACAAACGTGTGCTGCTACCATCAGCAGTGCCTACAGTATTCCGGAGGGGGTCTACTAGTAGCTATGCCGGATCCAGCAGTCGCCTGGGACAAGGCGACTCCTCCAAAGACAGTCCAACTGTCAGAATATGTGTTGAGAAACGACATAAGATAAAGGTACGTAGAGCTATAGAGTGCTCCGACATGATGCTAAAAATAGTAACCATGCGGTCTGTGCAGCCATCTTGGAAGTGACTCGCTCCAGAGCGCTCATAGAGTACACATCATAGAGTACACATTCATGATAATCATAAATGTAATCATAAAGTCAGCATGATATCAGTCATGTATTTGTTTGTGAAAGCTTGTTTCTCAAAGCAAACACTGAGGGAAAGCTAACTTAGCCAGACAAGTAGGCTACAGATTGTCATTTGCTTACGCTGATGTAGGTTATCAAATATTTTGCTTCATTCAAGGATAAAACTAAGAAGCCATAAACTAGAAGACGTGCCTGCCAATATTATCCTAAATGTATCACGGATTAGGCATAGTCGTAAGCTTATTGTGTTAGCCGTTTGCATGCTCCATTAGGAACTATGTATTCAGTGTAGCATACGGCTTACATGATATAAGCAGTGTTTACACATGCAAGACAACAATACACAATATTAAAATATTGATTCCGTAACATTTTGAACAAATACGGGTTGACCTACCAATCCTTGTTATCCAACCTTGTGGTGTTCAATGTTGGGCTGTCTGCCTGTCCGCTGTCCATCTCGGGGTCGGAGTCGCTCTCAGATTGCACAGTAACAGGTTCAAACCTGTACGGTTGGATGCACCCGTGTTCGTCATCACTTGATTCTTCCAATCTATCCCACTCACAACACAATTCTAGACTCCCAGAAGAGGAAGAGCTAGAGAGTTCACCGGCGTTTTCATGCACCATTTCCATTGAGTAGACAGCCAGTAAACTGCAGCGTGTTCTTCCGCTGACTTCACAACATGGCCGCGAGGCACGGACCTAGTTTTCTTGCGCTGTGCAATTAAAAGTTGAATATTCTGTTAGGACTGGGACTGTTTTGGCCTCTAGAGGCCACTGTTATTTCCTTTTCTGGCCATGTTTGTTTTGGGCCTCTAGAGGTCACCACTGTGTTCTGTGTTTTGTTTTTGTCTTATTGCCTGTTTCCTGCCCCGCCCTGTCCTTAATTAGTTTGTGTATTTATACCCCTGAGTTCAGTCCTCTTGTCACTGAGTCTTTGTGCTGTTATGTTTAGCTCCAGTAACCTCTGTTCCGATTTCCTCGCCCGTGTCTTTGTGGTTTTTGTACTTTGCTTTCTTTTGGACTTTTTGGACTTTGTGTTTACCATTTTGGATCCTCTGAGCATTTGTATTTTTGCCTCGTCTTTTCTGGTTTTTTGGCTCTTTGTTTCTTTGAACTTTTGTTTTTTTCCTGGTTATCTTCTGAGCATTTGGATTATACTTTTTTTTGCCTTGGATTGTTAATAGTGTAAATATTGTAAATAAATCTTTTGATACTTTTTCTACTTCCGCCTCACGCCTCTGCATTTGAGTCATCCCCCTGGTGGCCTAGTGGGGGTTTGCTGGATTATCACACCAGCGAACCAGGTTTGAATCCCAGCAAAACCCTAACAGAAAGACTCCGTCATGACCGACTCAGCAGAGGCTTCTTCATCTGTCTACCCGGCCAACCTTCAGGGAATGATGGCTGCATTAACACGCCTCGGATCCACCATGGACACTCATGGACGGACTCTCACAAGCCAACGTGAGACCCTTGCTCGCCACGAGGTACTGCTTCAGCAGATTGGGAGAACCCTGGCACAGCTGACTTCTCTGCCCCCATCTCCTCCGCCTGATTCTGCTCCACCATCCGCTCCTGCTCCAGTGCCTCCTGCCATGCTGCCTTCTTCACCTCACGAACCCAGCCTTCCTGCACCACAGAGGTATGACGGCAAGCACAGTGAGTGTCGAGAGTTCCTTACCCAGTGTCAACTCACCTTTGAGCTTCAGCCTACCACCTACACTATGGATCGCCGCAAGATTGCCTTTGTGATAACCTTGTTAGCTGGTAAGGCGCGAGCCTGGGCTACTGCTATTTGGCAGAGACAGGGACCTGAGTGCTCTGATTTCCAGCTGTTTACTGAGGAGATGCTGCATGTCTTCGATCAAGCAGACATCAGTAAAGACGCAGCCAGAAAGCTCATGTCCATCCGGCAAGGGGGAAACGTCGCAGACTATGCCATCTCTTTCTGGACGCTCGCAGCAGTAAGTGGATGGAACGAGACTGCCCTGGTGTCAGCCTTCCACCATGGTCTGTCTGACCCCATCAAAGACGGTCTGGCTTCTATCGGATGCCCAAGTGACCTCGAAACACTGATCTCACATTCTACTCGTCTGGACAACAGGATGAGAGAATGCCGCCAAGTACTGAGCCTCCCCGGCCTCCCTGCCTCTACCTGGAGCCCGTCTACCTCCTCCAGTGACTGTCCAGAATCCATGCAAGTGGGTCGTACTCGCCTCTCCGCATCTGAGAGGGAGCGCAGAAGGAGGGACAAGTGCTGCATCTACTGTGGCAAGCCTGGTCACTTCCAAGCATCATGTCCCGAACTCTCGGGAAAAGGACCGCCCCGTCCAGCCGAGGGAGGGTTGTGATGGGGCCTACCCTCTCTCCCGGACTCCCTGGCCAAGGAATCTACATCCTGGTCTCCATCTCCTGGGGTGAGTCCGTCCACTCTTGTCAAGCCTTGTTAGACTCGGGGCGGCTGGAAACTTTATGGATATCCACTTCGTCCAAAGCATCAATGTCCCGACTGTGCCTCTTGAAGTCCCACTGTCTGTGTCTGCCCTCGATGGCCAAGCATTAGGTGATGGAAAAGTCACCCAAGTTACTTCTCCAGTCTTCCTCCAGTCTCAAGGTCACAAGGAAGAAATATCCCTGCACCTGATTCCTTCACCTGAGTTCCCAGTTATTCTAGGTCTTCCTTGGCTTACCCGCCACAACCCTCGTATAGACTGGGTTACAAGCCAGGTTGTGGAATGGGGCCCTGCATGCCATGCCTCTTGTCTGCTCTCTAGCTCTCCTGTGTCTCCTGCCGAGCCCCCTGATCTCACCGAGTTATCTCAAGTTCCCACAGAGTACTGGGATCTCAAGGAGGTCTTCAGCAAGAGCAGGGCCGCCGTTCTTCCTCCGCACCGCGCCTACGACTGTGCCATCGACTTGCTCCCTGGGACTATTCCTCCTCGGGGCCGTCTGTTCTCCCTCTCTCAGCCAGAACGCAAGGCCATGGAGGAGTACATCAAGGAAGCCTTGGCCTCTGGGTTCATTCGACCCTCCACCTCACCCGCTGGTGCCGGCTTCTTCTTTGTCGGCAAGAAGGATGGGGGGTCTCTGGCCATGTATTGATTATAGGGGCCTGAACACGATCACCGTGCGCAACCGCTATCCCCTTCCGCTGATGTCCACAGCATTCGACCTGCTCCAAGGCGCCACCATCTTCACCAAGTTGGACTTACGGAATGCATACCACCTCGTCCGTATCCGACAGGGAGACGAGTGGAAGACCGCCTTTAACACCCCATCAGGGCACTACGAGTACCAGGTGATGCCCTTCGGACTCACCAATGCATCAGCTGTTTTTCAGGCCCTTATCAATGACGTCTTGAGGGATATGCTTAATCTATACGTTTTCGTCTACCTCTACGACATTCTTATATTCTCCAAGACCTTACAGGAACACCACCACCATGTCTGCCAAGTCCTCCAGAGACTCTTGCAGAATAATCTGTTTGCTAAAGCCCAGAAATGCGAGTTTCATGTCCCCGAGGTCTCCTTCCTGGGATTTATCGTACGAACGGGGCAACTCCAAATGGACCCAGCCAAGACCCTGGCCGTCCGGGACTGGCCTACTCCCAAGTCCGTTAAGGAGGTTTAGCGGTTCTTAGGATTCGCTAACTTCTACCACAAGTTCATCAGGAACTTCAGTTCCGTAGCTGCACCTATGTCGGACCTCACCAAAAGGACTGGTGGCTCCTTTGTCTGGTCCCCTCAGGCGGAAGAGGTGTTTAGTGACCTAAAACACTGCTTTTGCACGGCACCCATTCTGGTTCTCCCGGACAGCTCCCAACCATTCATCGTGGAGGTGGACGCCTCGGACAGTGGTGTCGGCGCGGTACTCTCTCAACGCTCGGAAGGGAAGCTGCACCCCTGCGCTTACTTCTCCCACTGCCTGAGCCCTGCAGAGTCCCGCTATGATGTGGGGGATTGGGAACTGCTAGCGGTCAAATGAGCCCTTGAGGAGTGGAGGCACTGGCTGGAGGGAGAGCAACATCCATTCCTGGTGTGGATGGACCATAAGAACCTGGAGTACCTCCAGCAAGCCAAGAGGCTGAACCCATGACAGGCTAGGTGGGCTTTGTTTTTCAGCCGTTTCAGCTTCACCCTATCATACCGCCCGGGCTCTAAGAACACCAAACCGGATGCGCTCTCCAGGCTGTTCTCGCCCAACAACAGGGAGAGTGAAGTTGGGCCTATCATCCCTATATCCCAGATTGTGGCTCCTGTCCGCTGGGGTATTGAGGAGACCGTTCGACAAGCTCAACGCCGGGACCTTGATCCTGGGACGGGGCCACCAGGCCTCCTGTACGTCCCTTGTCAAGCCCGGGCCAAGGTTCTCCAGTGTGGTCACTCTTCCCCTCTCACCGCCCACCCGGGAGCTCGGAGGACCCTGGACTTCCTGAAAAGACGCTTCTGGTGGCCTAACATGGAGAAAGAAGTGAGGTCATTCGTCCTGTCCTGTGAGGTCTGCACCAGAACCAAGAACCCGCGACAGCGTCCCCAGGGTCTCCTGCATCCTCTGCCTATTCCCCGGCATCCCTGGTCCCACGTGTTGGTCGACTTCATCACGGGTCTCCCTGAGTCTCAAGGTAACACTGTCATATTGGTCATAGTGGACAGATTCTCCAAGGCCTGCCACTTTATTCCACTGTGCAAACTCCCCTCTGCCCTTGACACTGCTAAATTGTTGTTCACTCATGTCTTCTGAGTTTTTGGTCTCCCTCAGGACATTGTCTCTGACCGGGGGCCCCAGTTCTCCTCCCGAGTATGGCACGGCTTCTGCAAGAGCATCGGGGCCACTGCCAGCCTCTCCTCTGGGTTCCACCTCCAGTCCAACGGCCAGACGGAGAGGCTCAACCAGGACCTGGAAACCACCCTGCGAGGCCTGGCTATGGATAACCCGACATCGTGGAGCACCTGGCTGCCATGGGCAGAGTACGCCCACAACACCCTGCAGTCATCGGCCACCAAGCTGTCGCTGTTCCAGTGCCAATTCGGGTTCCAGCCACCTCTGTTCCCGGACCAGGAGGAGGACGCTGGGGTGCCCTCGGTCAACCATTACGTGGGACGGTGTCGTAAGACCTGGAGCAAGGTCAGGAGGACACTCATCCAGACCTCCAGTACCAACCAGACTCAGGCCAACTGCCATAGGAGACCTGCCCACACTTTCCGCCCTGGGCAGCGGGTTTGGCTGTCCACCAAGGATCTTCCGCTGCGGGTGGAGAACCGCAAGCTTGCTCCTCGCTATATTGGCCCCTTCAAGGTTGTACGCAGAGTTAACCCTGTCTCCTACCGGCTCCAGTTACCACGTACGCTAAGGATCAACCCCACATTCCATGTTTCCCTGTTGCAGCCCGTACTGACGTCCATGTATGCCCCTGCCCCTAGGAACCCCCCCGCCCCCCGCATCTTCCAGGGTCAGACTGTGTTCACCGTGCGCCGCCTGCTGGACTCCTGCCGGGTTCGTGGGGGCCTCCAATATCTTGTGGACTGGGAGGGCTATGGCCCTGAGGAGCGCTGCTGGGTCCCAGCTCGGGACATACTCGATAAAGAACTTTGTTGGGACTTCCATTCGGCCCATCCTGATCGTCCTAGAAACGTCAGGAGACGCTCCTGGGGGGGGTGTCCTGTTAGGACTGGGACTGTTTTGGCCTCTAGAGGCCACTGTTATTTCCTTTTCTGGCCATGTTTGTTTTGGGCCTCTAGAGGTCATCACTGTGTTCTGTGTTTTGTTTTTGTCTTATTGCCTGTTTCCTGCCCCGCCCTGTCCTTAATTAGTTTGTGTATTTATACCCCTGAGTTCAGTCCTCTTGTCACGGAGTCTTTGTGCTGTTATGTTTAGCTCCAGTAACCTCTGTTCCGATTTCCTCGCCCGTGTCTTTGTGGTTTTTGTACTTTTGCTTTCTTTTGGACTTTTTGGACTTTGTGTTTTACCATTTTGGATCCTCTGAGCGTTTGTATTTTTGCCTCTTCTTTTTTCTGGTTTTTTGGCTCTTTGTTTCTTTGAACTTTTGTTTTTTTTCCTGGTTATCTTCTGAGCGTTTGGATTATACTTGTTTTTTGCCTTGGATTGTAAATAGTGTAAATATTGTAAATAAACCTTTTGATACTTTTTCTACTTCTGCCTCACGCCTCTGCATTTGCATCATCCCCCTGGTGGCCTAGTGGGGGTTTGCTGGATTATCACACCAGCGAGCCAGGTTTGAATCCCAGCAAAACCCTAACATATTTGCATAACAACAGCTTCTTTTCACGTAATTATAACAGAAATCTAACATGTTTGCCATGTTGTATAGTTTATTTAAGAAATTGCATAGAGTCATGTTCGTGTCATCAGCCCTTTAAGTGAGCAGGAATACAAAATAATTTTAAAGCACTGCATTATGCTGCATATTGTGACAATACAGGGTAGTTAAAATGCATTTGTGCAAAATATGTAATATTTCTAGCATATGTTTATTTTTCGCTGCGGGTACCCTTTAACATAGACTATGAAAGTATTAGTGATAATAAACTGTACACTTTGTTGATTCCTTTTAAATAGTAGTGTTTTTTTTTGTTTGTTTGTTTTAACCCAAGAGTCGACTGAAGGAGACTTCTCTCAGTTTAGTAGTTTCAGTAAATAAATTAAACATGACTTTTGGATGCATTGGATTTCAGAAACAGTGCCGTGGGCAGAAGTTAAATTAAGATGCTATCACACTTACAAATGGCAGGCCATGTTTTCAGTCAACAAAATTATCTAGACACACAGCACTGCATCATATCAAAGCATTCAAGGACAACTGAATTAGCACAGTGTCCTTGGTCAATGTACATATTTGTAGTATGTACATAGTTTTTCAAATGGCAATGAGAGTGCAGTATAGCTCTGGGCCTGGAGCTTGACATGCCGACAGAAGTGTTGTCCTTCTTTAATGCAACTGATGAATTAACTGTTCAGTTACCTAATCAGACAGAATGAGGTGGGTATAAATATGTGCATGTAATGCTGTGTCACTGATTTATTTTCACCAAATATTTCACTAAGCTTTTTATTATGCTTAAACAGACTTTCAATCTGATTGGGGATACTGTCAGCAAATAATCAATTAGTTTCACTAATGAGTTACAGTCCAAGGTACCCAAGTGACCAGTAGATTTGCAGTGCCTCACAATTAACATGTGAACTTGTCCTGGTAGAATGAACACTGGATGTGTCTAAGACTTAGAGGGCATGGAAGTCTCACCCAGGACAGGTTTTGTTAGCTGTTTTTGCCTGTTTATTTCCATGCACAAATCAGTTTTGTGTGTTATGGCATGATGAAGTATGTTAAATGAGGCATGTAAATGAGACATCACTTAGAACAAAGGTTCCCAAACTTTTCAGGCCATGTACCACTATGTATCAAACCAAATTTCCCAACTACCACTTCCCAGGGCAGATACCAGCAATGTAACAATAAAAAAGCCATTCTGCCTATGTAAGTCTACCCATGAGAACTACTACTACTAATAATAATAATAAAATAATAATAATAATGGGGCGGCACAGTGGTGTAGTAGTTTGCACTGTTGCCTCACAGCAAGAAGATTCTGGCTTCAAACCCAGTGGCCGACGAGGACCTTTCTGTGTGGAGTTTGCATGTTCTCCCCGTGTCTGCATGGGTTTCCTCTGGATGCTCCGGTTTCCCCCGTCCAAAGACATGCAGGTTAGGCTAACTGGTGACTCTAAATTGACTGTCGGTGTGAATGTGAGGGTGAATGGTTGTTTATCTCTATTACCCTGTCCACACTACGGATTTGTACCGATACGATACTACTTTCGTACCGCAACACCTGTCCACACTAGCAACTATACCGGTACTGTAGCAGTATAACTGTATCGGTACGAAACCCACAAATGTATGGGTTTCGTACCGATACAGTATCGGTACTGTAGCGCTTCACTGTAGTGTGGACAGATGAAGCGGTTCTGTATTGATACAAATATAATGCGCAAGCGCAATGAACCATTCCTATGTCTTCTGGGTTATTCATACAATACAATACGCACGTGCTTTCCAGCTGTAAATAAAATGTCAAAATGGCTCAAAACGACCGTGGAGCTACATGGAGCAAAGAAAGGGAGAGGGGGAG